>NC_137981.1:45661945-45791945 GCF_963924665.1 Micromys minutus | reverse complement strand
TGATGTATATCGCTTAGTTATCAGATCAATTGTAAACAGTAGGACAAGCAATAGCATCTTAGCTGAATGAAAGAATTGTCCTGCAAAACTGAATCTAGGGGGTGGGGCTGAGGAGATGGCTTAGAGGGTAAGAGTGCTTGCTCCAGAGGCATGAGTTTGAATCCCCAGTAACCCTCTACCCACTGATCTATATATATACATCTATCCAATTATTCATTTATTCACTCATCCATCTACCCACTCCTCTGCCCATACATCCACTCACGCATTCACACATCCAAATAATAATTTCTTAGCACCCACGGTGGGCCCAGCTTTAGGAGTATGGTAGTGTGCAGACAGACAACTCTCACAGAGTTTACAGTTCAAAGCAGAAAGGAAACCTTAAGACATAAGTTAATAGACAGGTATACTGGTCGAATGAAGTATTAAAGCAAACGTCTATGGGCTGGATCATCCAGGTAAAGCATCTGTAGAAAGGAAAGGGGAATAGATGAAGCACAAGTCTGGGCTTTGAGAAATCCTGCCTAAAAAAAAAAAAAAAAAAAAAAAACATGGTGGGAGAGCCACCAAGGAAGATGGGCCTCACTTGTGAAGAACACACAGACACGTGTGTGCATGCATTTAGAAGGAAAGAAAGACAAGGAGCAACAAGAATGCAAACGTGATATGAGCTCACACCTGAACTATGAGACTGTTCTTGGAAATAGCCACGTAAGGCTTAGAGGGAAACATCTCTGAGGCGGAGGCCAAGAAGAAACCAGGAAACAAAAGCAGAGAATTCATGCTGGGGACCAGACAAGGAAGGAGAATTTTCCAATGTTGTCGGAACTGTGTTCGAAGAAAAGCAGGATAGTCCAGCAGGCCAGCGAGCAGCAGAGAGAGCCACCCAAGCCTACACCTCGGGAACTCCATGAGAGAGCACTGTATTAGCAGCAAGAAGGGCCTGGAGGTGAAGTTGCTGTGGACTGCCACAACACGAGGACCTGCATCATAAAATGGGCGGCAAACACTGTCAGTGCAGTAGCTAAGTATAAGGTAGGAAGGTGGCAAGCCATCTTTAGAGGCTGTCCTCCTGGTACCTTACCTGTTACAAATGCATGAATGGATGGCTGAGGGAACCCACTCGAGCTGAAGGGGAGGGGTAGCAAGAGGAGAAAGAACTGCAGAGTAGGACATGCGGTCTTCTATGTCGCTCCTTGCTCACAGAGATGCTGTGTGAAGGCACCTATGTTCTGTTTCTTAAGCAGAGAGGGAGCTGGGAAAGGGCTGTTTCCAGAGGATGCGCATCTATAGTATTAGGAGAATCGGCTCAATGTGGTGCCCTGCACTGTTACGCTGAGCACGCTGCCAGGCTGGGCAGGAGCTCCGCTCATGGTGCTGTGGGGTCAGTCAATTCCTCTCCCCTTCCTGTGAGGGCTGTGGGGCAAGGCACTGGTGTCAGGGCCACCCATCCATCCCTGCCTCTGTCATTCACATCCCCCTTTATTAGCATCATGCTCCCAGAGTTGAGATAATGATTTAAAAGCTCTAATTGTGTTACATTCCAAAGCCTGGTTGCCATCAAGGCTGATTGTAATGAGATTTGGGAAGGAGCCTGGCTCTTAGCCGGGGCCAATTCATCTCGGGGAGAAAGTGCTACCATCACAACACCCAGGAATTATTAGCACTTAGAGGAAAGCTGAAGAGACCTATTAATGTGAGGTGCCTAGGGAGCCCTGAGGTGCGAGGCGCAATTATATTTCTTATTTATTTCCCCCGGTCTCATATTTAAGGGTGAGGAAAAGATGGTTAGGTAAGACCTCGTGAGGATCAATAAATATGTATTAAGCCCTATAATGCTGTCAGGTGGCCTTCTCCTGCATGGTGTCAGCATCCTCTAGTGTGAGTGTATTAGCATACCTCCCTGCTCTCTCGCTTCTGAGCACAGCTCTGCAGAGAGTAGAGTATGGATGGACTGGTTGTTGTTTTGCTTTTTCTCAAATGGGGAAATCTAAGACTCAGGGAGAGTAGGTTCCTTTCCCTCCTAAATGTAGACTCAGATTTTAGCCTAGGTTTTTCAATTCTGCCATAGTTTTCTAAGTATACTCCAAGGGCTTCCTGTGCCAGGTGGTTTGTGTCTGGGGACTGCACAGACATTTAGAACATGGTTTCCTTTCAAATGGTGGTTTTTCAATCTGCCAGAACATTAGTGCCCTTATGTAGGAAGCTGCATACAGAAGCAAAATCCTGAAATCGGGGCCACATCCCTTAGGTATACTGCCTTCGTCAGATGAGTTTGGCTCCAGAGCCATCAAGTGTCTAGAGAATAGGAGAGCAAGGGGGGGGGGTCTGGTGACAGATGAGGAGAGCATGTCCCATGCCACTTCGGTCTCTCTCTGTTCTCCCTCTTATTATCAGCAACACTTTATTGGTAGCAGCAGCAGGCAGCTGAGTGGCCCGCCTCCACACACTCCATCCTTCCATCAACCCGGACCCAGGGAACACAACCAGCACCTTCAGAGACGTGGATACAGCACAGCGGACAAGCATAAGACTTCTAGAAATGAAGGAAGCTAGAGGAATTGCCTTCAAAAGCAAGTCGTGCCCATTTCTACTCTGTGAGTTTAAAGCTCACACTGGCGTTTCTAGAAGGTTCTGTAAACCAGAATTGCATAGTATGCATAATCCGGTGTAAAAATTGGCCCTAAGGTACAGTCTTATGAAATGATACAGAGGGAGGTGTATATTTGGACTTTGTAGGGATAATTATGGAGACGCTTAAAGATACATTCCCATTGCTACTGAAGAGGCAAGAGCTACCCAAGGCCACCGCTTTCAGCCCAGGTTTCACCAGCATCAAGCCCTACACCACCAAATCTTCTAGACTAAAGTATCAGGAAAACGTTTTCCCAAGCCCTGCCCAGCCCTGACTGCATGGAAAAAAAATCCAGAGATGCAAGAAGGCTCTTCTGGTGTCTTTGAAAAAGAAGAACGGTGAGACCAAAATGTTCCAAACACTCAGGGATGAGCACGGATCGGGCTCTCACGCGCTAAGAGTTTCTATTCGGAGTTAGAAAGCTGAAGGGTCTATCAATTGTACGTTTCATGAAAGAAAAGGAAAATTGGAGAAACTCCAGAGGCAGCATGAGGTTTAAGGTTTTAAAGTAGCTTCTATAAAAAGACCTGCCTGGGAAATAGGGCAGACCTGTACTGAGTCTAAGGATTAGCTGAGACAGTGGACAAGACAGCTAGCTCCTCTGTACTGACTGCATTCTGAAATTGCTGACGCAGGAGACCCAGCACAGACTAATTAAGTCAGCGTGGTAGCGTGGGCCAGGCAAGGGCTTCGGTACAAGTCCCTGGACCTTTGTACAGCAGAGCTAAGACTCCACCGCTCTCAAGCATCCTGCAAACATGAACTATAATTATTTGGTTTGCACAAGCCCAGGCTGCCGTAGTGTAGGACATGCCTACTGAGGGTCAGACAGCCCTCCACAGCCTTAATCTCTCATGCAGGCATGGGCTTAATTGAAGGAGGAGATAGATTAGTGTTGAAGTAAGGTTAGGAAATCTCTAAGTGTTTGGCTTTTTCTAGGGCATTGATTCTCAACCTGGGAGTTGTAGCCCCCAAAGGGTTGCTGAACAGATATTCTGCATATCAGGTATTTACATGACGATTCATAACAGTAGCAAAATTATAACTATGAAGTAGCAAGGACATAATTTAACGACTGGGAGGCACCATGACATGGGGTACTGTGTGAAAGGGTCGCAGCATTAGGAAGGCCGAGAACCACTGCTCCAGGGTGACTCTCGTAGTCTCTGGATCTTACTTGCTCCTTCATGAAAGAAATCAAGAAACTCTTGCAAAATGACATTTAAAGCTGAGGCTATAGCTGGGAGTAGAGGTAGGTTCAAGAAGATAGCAGCTTCAAATGCCTGCCGTCCGTGCTACAGGAACATATTCTGATGTTGTATATGTATGTGTATATATATGACTAAATAATGTATATATAAATACATGTGTGTTCATTTTTTAAAAAATAGGAAATTCAGATATAAGAAATTAAAATCACCCACAATCCTACTTCTCATAGGCAATCATTGCTAATACTATTTCCCCCCAATCTTTCCTCATTGTGTTTGTTAAGGTTTAGCTCACCTTTTCATGTATTGATTGCTCTCGAGTGGTAATTCAGAACTTAGCTTCCATCAGAAATTCCAAGTTCAAATGCAGCTTGTTCAGCTAGGAATCAGGTCCTTCTATCTTAGCCCCTTCTCAAACGGGAGGATGCTACCTGCACTCTGGGCTGAAAATGTCCACGTTTAGGAAGACTGTATCAGAACAGAGGAACAAAACCCCACAAAGCCCTCAGAAAGCCTGCCCATCTTCTGAGTTAAGGCAGTGGAATACTGTACAGGTTTGAGTCAAGACCCCTGTGTCTCAAGAAAGCATCCTTTCTGAGCAGGTCCTGGAGAGCATGGGCCACCTTCCTCTGAGACACCAGGAATCTATTTGTCAGAGCAGAAACACATGCCATAAGAGCTTAGGCAGGCTACAAACATACCGGTATGAACATCCTGACAAGTCTCTCCTGGCTAGCACCCAGACCCTCATCCCTGGTCTATGAGAGGTGGTATTGAGATCTCCAGACATCAGGTCAGCCCATGGGAAAGACTCTCCAATGATCCTAATTCTCTCCCTCCCCTACTGTGGAGCGTGGATGCTCATGAGCACTGTTCTCTCCCAGCCTCAGTGATCAGCAACCCAATGATTGAGAACAGCTCTTTCCTGGGGGTAGGGCACATCTCTGTGATATTATAATTAAGAGAGTCACAGAGTTGCTTGCATAGCATTCTCTCATAATTAGAATCTTTGTTGAAGTTAATTAGGACAATGGTTATGATTCTCTATAGTAGGGCTCTCTCTCTCTCTCTCTCTCTCTCTCTCTCTCTCTCTCTCTCTCTCTGTGTGTGTGTGTGTGTGTGTGTGTGTGTGTGTGTGGGCGTACACACAGAGACCTGGTGATTTTTCTTAATCACACTCTACACACTTTTTATTTGCTTGTTTGATAAAGTAGTTCAGTAGCCTGGAACTAGTCAAGTTGGCTAGATTTGCTGTCCAGTGAGACCCAGAGAGGTGCATCATGTCTCTACCTCCCCAGTTCTGGGATTATAAGCATGTTCCCCACACTAGTCAAGTTTTTACACATATTCTATGAATCTAACTCAGTTCCCTGTGTTTGCAAGACAAGCACTGACTGAGGGTTTCCCTAACCCAGGTTATTTCCACAGCACCAACACTTATTGATTGCATATTGTGTATCAGACAAGAAATATGTCCCAAAGCGTTCAGAGGATGATGGTGTAGTTGTGGAAACAAGGTATCTTAATTATTGTCCTATTGCTAGGGAGAGAGACTGTGATCAAGGCAACTTATAGGAGAAAGTATTAAGTTGGAGGCTTGTTTATGTTTCAGAGGGTTAGCCCATAAGCATCAGGCAGGGAGTGTGGCAATAGACAAAAAAATGCACAGTGCTGGAGACGTATCTGAGAACTCACATCTGATCTTCAAGTTGCAAGCAGAGAGAGACACTGGGCCTGGTATTTGCATGGGCTTTTAAAACCTCAAGGCCCACCCCCTCAGGGACACACCCCCTCCCAAATCTCCTAGTCCTTCCCAGACAGTTCCACTAACTTGGGACCAAACATTCAAATATATAAACCTTCAGGGGCTAATGTCATTCAAACCACTATACAAGGTGTCAACCACACATTGTGATTAAACTGTTAGGACAGGTAAGCATGCTTAGCAACAGAGGTATGTTTCATCCCTGGCACATCACAGCATGCACTTACTCAGACCTAGGCAAGATAGGACAAGCATGCAATGTAGCCTCTTGGGCACATTCAGGAGACCCTGCAAATGCTGTATATCAGGCTGTTTTCAATAGAACACAGCACTATTTATAATAAACTGTTTCTGCATGGAAAGGGAACACTCTAAATAGTGATGAAACATAACAAAGACATAAACAGTTCTGTAGTCATTTATTATTGTTGTCAAGAATTACATGCTGCCCACAGTTTTCATGTACTATATTTTCATACAACCGAAGGCACAGTAGGTGTGTTTACAGCGCTTTGACACTAACATATAAGTAATATGTTGCATTATGGTCCTGGCATGGTTATTGCGCCACTAAGCACTGTATAGGGATCTACCACAGTATTGCAAAACCACTGCTGACTGGAATGTCATGTTATTCTTCAGGTGACTATAACTTAGTCACTTGACAGTAAAACTTTACTCTCTTATGGTCCTGGAAGCTAGCATTTAGAAACCAAGGTTCTGGCAGGTCTGGCAGCACAGGGCAGAATTTTATTCACCATAGAGTTCCACCTCTTTTCAATAAAATAATTTCCTGGACGCTAAAAGACACTCAGCATATCTCTGTGAGTTGTCATTGTCACCATTAATTGCTGTTACTTGTAGGCAACATTAGTTACAGCATTCTTCTCCTGGTGGATGACACCACCTGAGCCATCGTGCTGGCCTGAGTGTCCCAGGGTAGCTTAGAAGCAGTTATGACTACACAAGTGTAGAGAGGCCTGAGCAGCCTCAGTGGGGGAAGCAGACCGAAGTAATCAGAGCGAGGCAGATACACTCTACTGGAGGATGTGTAATTACAGAGTCCTGGACAGGCTGTTGTTGTGAGGGTCATGTTGACACTTACATTCCTGTGATTGCCCTTCCTCTGCCTTTTATAACGCCGCTGTCTTAATTTATAACAGGACTTTAAAACAGATGCACATTATTTCTCAGTGAAGATGTTTAGTGGAAAGAAGTGGCTGTCACACCCGTTCTTCTTAAGCTGAGCTATTACCACATTTTACTGAGTAGGTCTCTCATCAGTGTCTTGACTGGGGTCCAGCCATTAGCATCTAAGGTGGAAATCCCAGCAAAAACAAGGCCTCTGGGTAGGAAAGTCCCTTGAGGCTGGGTGAGATGATGGTACAGAGGAGAAATATCAGTTAGACAGTGCTGTGAGCTCTTCCTGGTGTTCATTAAAGTCCATAGATGTGCGAAGCAGAGGGACCTGGCCTGCACCATCACGTTCCCATCATGCACCCAGCTGCCTATGGGAGAAAACTCAGGGTAGGCAGCTGAGTTTCTCTGGGCCTCAGTTTCCTTGTCTCTAAAATGGGGCTGCCGATGACTCCTAACTCTTGCCTCTGTTGTGAGAACAAATGAGAAGATACATGAAATGTGTTTCTTATGGAGCTTGGCTCCTGGAAAACATGACACAGGTCTATGTGTTATCGCCTGTATGATATTCAGATGTATGATACTACTGTATGAGCCCTCCTATTGTCATGTTATGCTAGCCTTTGTCAACTGTCACATACAAAGAACCTCAGGCAGTTCATCCACTTGTCTAGACTGTAGTCTAGACAGGGACAAGAATGGGATTCAGGGGTGTCCTACCACAACTCTCAGATCATGCTGTGAACTCCTGGAATCTTTAGGAAATGCCAAGGAGCCTAGATTTCCCCCAGGGTCAAGATGTAAAAATTCCAAATGTTAAACAGCCTAAAGTGCTTGGGCTGTTGCAGGGATAGCCAAGATTCCCCAGGGAGTAGACAGTGAGCAGGTACAGACAGACAGACATCCCTCAGTATAGGGCATTGGTTGCAAATCCTATGTGTACCCAAATCCATAGGTCCTTCTCTGTCCTACAACTATACAACACATATCCTATATACATTCTTCTTCTCAACATTTGTGGACTCTGAATTCTTTGTAAAAGACAATGGTAGAGCTGTTTACATGGTTGTTGCCATTGTATTGAATAACGGTAGAAAACGTATGCCCATGTTCATGAAAGATCATCGCAGGCCTGCATACAAGCTCCACCTGGAGGCAGTTAACTTTGAAGATGTAAAAACACTGTATAGATGTATGGATATGTCAGTGTTACGTGTATGTAACATGGATATATCAGTCCCCTCCTGATTCATAGATGGAGATCTATTCTACACCATGGTGGTATTATGAAGTGGGGGCCCCAGTGTGTGGCCCCCACAACCATGCACATATGAGAAATACTAACTTGACCAAGGGGTTGTTAACCCCAAAATTAGAGCATGGAATAGAGCTCTAGGAGTGATGGACAGAGGTGTGGTCGATGGGTAGGACCAAAATTCATCGCATAAATATGCAACAATTACAAAGAATAAATAGAACATTGAAGGGTGCTCTCTTGCCATGGACTGCTAAAGACTTGGCAGCCTGCAGGACTGTGCAAACGAATCACCACTGTTTATAATTCTTCGGTTTAGGTATTTTATTGTAGCAGCTGGAATGGACTAAGTCATGTAGATGAGCGCACACAGACACACACAGTTAGAGAGGTTGCCTTAAGGCATTAGCTCATATAGTTAAGAAGCTTGGCCAATGTTCAGGGTAGGCAGCTAGGGATGATGTTAGAGCTGGAGTTGAGAGAAGAACTGAAGGCAAAATGTCCTTCACTTTTCGGGAATTTGTCGGTCTGTTTTCTTCTGAAGCCCCCACCTGATTGGAGGAGGTCCACTTATGTTGGCTTTATTGTAAGTCCACTGCCTTAAATACACACCTCAGCTAAACACTACTTTCACAGAACCAATTAGACTAATATTTGACCAAATACCTGCTACTGCAACCTCACCAAGTCAGTGCATAAAAATTTACTCATTATTCCCCCGGACATATAAAACAACCTCACCAGCAAGAACACACCATGCTATTTGTTTCTCATATACACTGGATCTCTAAGAGCAGTAAACTCACACCTTCCCAAGCATTCTAGAAAGAGCAGAGCAATGTAGTATGGTGAGGGTGATATAAGAGTCAGAGACAGCGAGAACCGAGATGTCCAAGGGAGACACCTCTTCTTGGCATGTGCTACAGCTGTGTCTGTGTGGCTGCCCTCTTTGGTCATCGTGGCCTCTGTGTGTTTTGCTTCTCCTCCTACTTATGGTTTCGATGCCCTGGGATTGTACTGTGTCTCCTGTAACATCCCCAGCCCTGCCCTCAGCACCTATCCCTTGTTCTACACAGTTACCTGTTTACTGGCCAGTACTCTGAACTGTAGCCGTTTTGTGGTGTATGTGCCAAAAATATCCCTGAACAGCTGCAGGGGTGTTATGGACTTGCATACCCGCATCCCTTCAAAGCCATTTACTGAAATCCTAGCCCTTGCTGATATAGGACTTTGCAGAAATAATTAGGTTTCGGTAAGGTTATAAAGATGGAGCTCTCTTGATCACATTTCCCTGTAAGAAGAGAAAGAGTGCAGAGAGCTTCTTGCCTCCTATCTCTCTCTTCTCACCCCACCCCACTCTGCATTTCTCTCCTGTCTATGTTCCCATCTCTCTCTTCCTTCTCTGTTTCTCCCTTATTAAACAGGAGAAGAACATGGATGTGCTGTTTGTGAACCAGGAAATGGGTTGCCCAGGACACCCATCTGCCTGTGTCTTGATCTTGCCCTTGAGCCACCAGAACTGGGCAGGATCACTGTTTTTGAGCCACCCAGACTGCAGTGTTCTACTGGAGCAGCCTGGACCTACTGAGACAGAGGTTAGGTGAGAAGACTGTGGTCACAAAGTGACCTGGGCATGCCTGGTCCTCTCTGTCAACCCTTGGGTCAAGTCTCAGTCATACCTCTTGGGGCTCCTGTGTCTAATCCACATACTCAGACTTGGGCTAGAGCAGTTCTCTGGCTCCCCAAGATGGGGACTGTCTTGCCATCAAGAACCCACCTCCAAATGACCTGAGACCCCCCTAGGTCAACAGCGATGAGTGCTCACAAGGAGAAACAAGAGCCCAGAGCAGCCTCCATCAGTCCTGCCAGGGTATTCAGGAAAAGAACTAGAGGGAGTGGCTAGGGACGTAGTCACACCTTCCTGCTGCTGTCAGAGTCAGCATCAGCAAACAGCTTCCCTGGTAGTAAAGTGTCACCCAAAGACTTTCATTCAGAGGCCACTGAAGGTGCCCAGCAACACATTCCCTAACAACCAAGCCTGATTCTAGAGCTCTTAAAATCTAGTCCAGCTGAAAACATCCATTTCCCTTGAACAACATTCATTGCTGGAACCATGGCCAGAGCACGCCGTGTTCCATCTCCTTGCACTTCTGCCTCTCTGAGTTTGCAGAGGAGATGTAACAATGGCCATCATCATCACCAGCACCAGCATCAGCACCAGCACCACCTATCACTTAACTATGTCCTAGGCAGTATGCTTAGTTTTAAATGGGAATCTTTCAGTTACTGAGATTACCCCATGACAGAAACAGACAAAAAGTCTGAGTTTTTTTGGGTTTTGTTGTTGTTGTTGTTGTTGTTGTTCGCACTTCACAGATAAAACTCAGAGAGGTTAAGTAAGTATTCCTGAACCACACAGCACAGGAATGACTGCACTAGGACTCCAAACCCATTCTCAAAGCTTCTTCACTGTTTTTCCCCTCTTGAGCATATTAGAACAACCCTTCATCCATATGCCCTAGGAAGCCAACCACTGGGTAGGGGTGTGCAAGCTTGATTTTGCTTGGACTCCCAGCTTGCTTTCTAGAATGTTCATCCGAGGCCCACATAAGCAGTGTGTATGCCAATTTTTACTCTAAACTAAAAGGTCCATGGTGACAACCAACCAAGCGAAATGTGCCTTTTCAGCCCGAGGTGGGTGTGTAACTAGCAGTGGCAATACAGAGCCAACCTTTAGCAGTCAAATGTATTCCAGTTGATCATTTGTTAGATTATTGACAGCCCCACCCATTCAGCAAAATGCTGTGCTCCAGACTCCAAGCTCAGCGTGGAGAAACTGACCAACCCCAGGCAAATGCACTAGCCTAAATGTTTTTTTCTCATTGGCCCCGTCACAGAATTTTCCTCTTTTCAGAGGACAATTGGAACTTATTCCAGGCCACATCACTAGTCCCCTGTCTGAGCCACTAAGCACCAGCTGCTGGTGGCAGAGTCTGAAAAATACCTCTCAGGTTTTAAGCACCCAGAGTGGACTGCGGTGGTACTATATCAGCCCACAACACATGTGAGAGCCAAGATATATGTGAGCGCCTGGTGTGCGCAATTCGTCATTCGGGCATCTGTGCTAAAGAGCATCCCATCTATCCCTTTACCCACTAGCCCGAGTCGGAGAATGAGGAATAGGGCTGATGCAGCCTCTCTCCCTTCCTTTGGCAGTTGGAGGAGGGTTGAGCATCTGAGGATCCTGGTGTCTCTTACAGGAGGGTATAAGGCTCTAGATCTAGAATATTAGCAGCGGTGGCTGTTATCTGAGCTCCTTACACTCAGTGGCCTCCACCTTCAGCTTGGTGCCACAGCACAGGATGCAGGGCCATGTGTCAAGGTTGAGTGACAGGTATTACCATCTTTGGGTTGTTGTTGGTTTGTTTCAGGCCTCCTCCCTCCACAGCATAATAGTTAAAATAATGCTTTTTTTCCCAACCATATAAGTAGTATTTGTGCTTAGTAAACACATGTAAAACTATTAGTGAAACCACGCTGCCTGAGAGTCCCATCCAGAGAAAACCACCATTATCTGGTGTCGGTGTTTTTAGTAACTTTTAAATGTAATATGTTTGTGTTTTATAAGAGAAATTACATTAGCCATGTATAGTTATGCATTGTATACGTGTGTGTGTGTGTGTGTGTGTGTGTGTGTTTGGGGTCTATTCATACACATGTGTTCAGATGCAGGCAGAGGCCAGAGGTTAACTTCAGGAGTCGTCCCTCAAACTTTCTTTCACCGTATTTTTTGAGACAACTCTCTCCCTGGCTTGGGGCTCAATAAGTAGGCTAGGCTGGCTGTCCAGGGAGCCCCCCAGGATCTACCTGTCTCTGCCTCACTGGACTTACAGGTACTGTCTATCACTCTGGAAGGAAGCCTGGGATCTAAACTCAAGTCCACGTGAGTCTACAAACACCATCAGCGCTAGCTCCCTAGCCTCTTGTTTCGCTGTTTCAAAGGGAATTTGTTGCAAACATCTTTATATTCTGGAGACAGAGCCTTCTTCGGAAAGTAGCCTGGGGGCTTGTCAGCTCAGTTTTCCTTTATCTGAGTCCTGTCCAATCTATAGGTAGGTGACCTAAACCATTGATCCTCTCATCCAAAGCACCAAAACAAAAGACTCCCGGGCAAGAGCAGGGACCATGCCTGACAATTTTCTACCAAGTACAATCTCTAGTGGGCACACATGATTTATCTGGGGCCTCTGTTACAATATCCAGAGATTCTGAGTCAATGGGTCTGTCAACACAACAAAGCATACTTGTAATGGTTTCCAACTCACAATCTACAAATTCCCAGTGTAACTTGAAGTGTGGAACAGTAATTATGAAGTCTATTAAAAGGTCTTGGTTCTGTGGAACCCCCAACATCCCACTTCCCTTTAACTGCCCAGCCAATTACCTGAAGGCAGCAGCTGCTGAAAGGTCAGAGGTCAGGTGGAGCAGCCTCAGGATTTATATCCACTTCAGGATGCATTGACCCACACCAGCTTCTTTTATGAGTGGAAACCAGGCAGGGATCATCAATATTGTTACAACAGGATTGTAACAATTCCCTCCCCAAGTGAAGCACACCTGGCGCCTCTTCACTCAACTCAGCCTTAGGATGCTAAATGGGAATAAATTCTGAGCACACTTGGAATTGGAGATGTACAGTAAAGGTAATGTCTTAGTCAGGGTTTCCATTCCTGCACAAACATCATGGCCAAGAAGCAAGTTGGGGAGGAAAGGGTTTATTCAGCTTACATTTCCACATCGCTGTTCATCACCAAAGAAAGTCAGGACTGGAACTCAAGCAGGTCAGGAAGCAGGAGCTGATGCAGAGGCCATGGAGGGATGTTGGTTACTGGCTTACTTCCCTTGGCTTGCTCAGCCTTCTTTCTTATAGAACCCAAGACTACCAGCCCAAGAATGGTATCATCCACAACGGGCCCTTCCACCCTTGATCACTAATTGAGAAAATGCCTTACAGCTGGATCTCATGGAGGCATTTCCTCAACTGAGGCTCTTTGTAATAACTCTAGCTTGTGTCAAGTTGACACAAAACCAGCCAGTACAGATAACATTCTTCTTTTTATAGCTGAGTTTAATTTGTACTTAGGGGTTCCCATCCCATAAAGAGTAAAAACTTAGTCTTAGCCAAGTTGGAGATTCCCAACTTTGATCAGAATAGGGCCCGAGTTTTGGAGACCTGTGAAAGGACATTTTGGCAGATGTTCAGTAATTATCTCTTCTGGAGGAAAGTGTGCACAAGTGTGTGTGTGTGTGTGTGTGTGTGTATGTGTGTGTGTGTGTGTGTGTATGTGTGTGTGTGTGTATGTGTGTGTGTGTATGTGTGTGTGTCTGTGCACAAACCCATGCCTATATTTACATTAGCATGCCGATCTGTGTATGTGCAAGTGTGTACATGGATCTGTATGTCCATGTACACATTTATTATACAATTTGAGGACATAACAATGATGACAAAATGTACAAATAATGATGAAGTACATGATCCTCTTTATTTTACTGTGTGTCTGTGTGATATGTGTATATGTTTGTGTGTGTTCATGCACATGGAGGCTGTAGGTTGCTATTTTGTGTCTTCTTAACTACTGTCCACCTGATTTTTTGAGATGGGGCGTCTCAGTGCACCTAGAGATCACAGGTTTGGCTAGACTGCTATCCAGTGAGCCCCAAGAATCCTTCCGGACCCACCTCCCCACAGCTGGGATTACAGGCATGTGCCACTGCACCTGGCTGCATACGTGGGTACTGGGAATCTGAACTCAGATCCTCATGCTTGGGCAGCAAGCATCTCACTACCTGAGCCATCCCTCCTGATTCCCTTCATAAGAGCCTTCACTGGTTTGATTGAATTCTTGTTTTCATTTCTAATTTCGGCTGTGATTAAGCCATTACACAACAGTCTCAGACTAGTGCTTCTCTAGTGTAGGAAGGAGGTTACCACGTCATGTGTGTAGCTCCAATGTGAATGTTGGCTGACATTTTCCTGCGTGGTGTTAACAAGATAAAAGTGAAGTAACCAAAGACACACGCCAGCTTATCACCCATTCCTGAATGACAAGAACGACTTCTGAGCTAAATCAGATGACAGATTTAGATACAGAAACAACATGTCCCCCATCATGTATTCCCTTCAGCACTGCTTCGTCTGAGCACACAGTATCCCTACGATGGGTAATTTTGAATTGCCAATGTCACACTGTGGGACATGAAGTTAGGAAGCAATGCTTAGCATTATGTAGTTGCACTACCGTCAGACAGCCACGACACAGACTTAGAAGACAAAGTTTAACATACTTTGTCCCATATTCTTAATATAATTTGAATAATTCTACATTTATGTAATGTCATTTTAACAATGGCTATGCCCATGGACGGATACATTGTAGACAAACGTGGATGGATTTGGCAGACGTCCTTTCTTGTTCCTCTTGTTTATCTAAATGCAAATCATGCCATATGTAGACTTTTGTAACTGAGCCCTTTCCCTATCATGAGGGTTCCAAAGTTTCGGCATGTTGTAGCAGATAATAATAGTAGTGATAATATTGATATATAAACATTAGCTAACAAATAATGATGAAATCACGTAAAATACAAAGTGGCTCTATTTTTAAAATATAATATGCAAAAGCATTCTATTTGTCAGAGTTCCCAGCACAGTTTACTTCTCAGGATATGTACTTATCTATTCTTCTTTTATTGAAAATAGATTATTTTCATACAATGTATTCTGATTATGGCTTTCTATTCTCAGCTCCTCCCAGGTCTCCCCATCTTCCTTCCTGTCCAAATCCATACTCCTTTCTGCTGTTAGAAAACAAATAGGAAAAGAAAAAAATAAAAAATAGGTTTCAAAAGAATAATGGTCAGGTAAAACAAAGAAACCAGAATAGGACAAAACAAAAAAGAAAAAGAGCCAAGGAAAAAGCATGAAAAATACATGTAGACACAAATACATGCAGATTTACCACAGAAATATCATAAAAGTACAAACTGAGAAGCCACCATATATGTGCAAAAGAAATGTAAAGTTTAAAACAAAATGATCCTGCAAAATATCAATCAATGAAGCTCCAAAGATGCCAATGAGTTCGTTTTGTGTTAGGCATGTACTGCTGGGTATGGGGCCTGCCTTATAAGTGGTTTGTAGCCTCTACCAGAGAGAACCAATTTTTCATTTGAGTGAGTGGTTATCAGTTAGGGATAGTCTCTGAGTTAGAGACGGGACCTTGTGTCTACTTCTCTTAACACTGGGACCCCATGGGGCACAGACCCATGCAGACCCTGTGCCTGCTGATAGTATTCTCTGTGGGCATTCATGTGCTTTGTTTGGTTCCATGTGCTTAGAAGGCCTTGTTTCTCCATGTTATCCACTCCCTTGGGCTCTTCTTATCTTCCCACCTTCTTTCCATAGAGTTTCCTGAGCCCTACAGGAAGAAATTTGTTAGAGGCATCTCATTTAGGACTGAGTATTCCGAATCTCTTACTCCGTGCACCTTGTCCAGTCGTAGATTTGTATTTGTTCCCTTCTGCTGCAGGAGGAAAAGTCTGTAACGGTAGCTGATCGAGAAACTGGCTAACGAGCACAGCAGAATGTCATTAGAAGTCATTTGATGGCTATGTTCCTTTAGCAGAACTGTACTATTTGGTTTTCCCCTAGGTCATAGGGGTCACTATGTAGTCTCGGGTTCTCAATGACACTAAGAGTGTCAGGGATGGGTTCCATCTCATTTTATTGTTACCTCTTACACAAGCGCTCCCCGAACAGCTGTGACTGTATCCCACTCAACACTTCTAGTATTGTGCTCCATAGGCATAGAAGAGTCATGCCTGCCTGCAGGTTCCTAGTCATTTCCCCCAGGTCCTGAGGGAACCTAAAGGCCAGAAGTGGACCCTGGCATGCCATAGGATATCCTATGGCTCATCCCATAGGATAATTGTGAGAGGAAATCTTCATCCCATTGTCTGCTGTGAACACACCCTCAGGAGAGGTCACCCACAGTGACAAAGATGTCCTGTTTTATTACCAAGTTCAGTTCCCGTGGAAGCCCTTGCTAGGACCCTTAATTTCTTGTGTTAAAACAACAAACGGGGTGACCCCACTACAATCTCTAATAAGTAGCATGGGTCAACAATTACTCATCTGAACCAGAGCTTCCTTCCGCCTGACAGGCTAAGATGAAAATTTGTGTTCTTACTGGCGAGAGCTATAAATTAGTTTTATGCCACTGTTAAACCCAGAGGCAAAACAAGACAGGATTGAAAATGGGGGAGGGTCAACATGTAAAGCCTGACTGGTTTTAACAACAAAGCCAGCAACTTTGGGGACCACGTGGAGAAAAGAGAATGGAGCAAGAGAGGTCAATGAGATTAGACAAATAGGAATTTGCACAAGGACCTGGGAGAAGACCTTGCCTCCTTTGAAGATTGGAATGGAACTCCTATGTTCCAACTCCTAAATGAATAAATAGAATCTGGACAACACAGAGCAATCCCGTATCTCCCAACAATATACAAAAGCCAATTACATCCCACCAATGTGAATTATCCTTGGGTTCTCTAAGGCCAAGGAAGCCCATAAATTAGTGCCTTTTATTTACATTTGAACACATTATTTCATGACCATCAAACTGGAAAAGTGGTTTCCAAGAATATCCATGCAACGTCTAGGCATTGGTGTTAAAAGACACCTTTTAACAGCCAGAAGTGTGCCTAGCAAAATGTTAATAATACTCCTGTTAGGGCGGTGGTATTGTAAGAGTAGGCTGCTTGTGTCTTTGTGCAAATGCAGAATTTTCTAAAACATTTTGGGATGGGAACCTCTTACCTCCAAAAATAAGTAAGCTGTAAGTTTGGAAACAATTCCCCACCAGCCCACTGTGATCTGAGGGAGATAAAAAGACCTTTGATATGCCCCATCTAGAGGAGATGGGAATCACCCTGGCTTGACTTTGAAATGGTACACACAACTTTACTCTGCAGAAGATTTATCTTTCTCATTATGCTTGCTCTTTACTTAACATTAGGATTAGATCCAGGTCCCTGGCTCCTCTGCCAACTAATGAGCTAACTGGGATAAGGAGAGTCAGCTTGGAGGAATGTGAAACCCAAGCTGCACAGCATCTACATGGGGGTGATTGAGTGTGGCAGCCAGATAAAGAGGGGCAGGGGGTGCCCCAGTGCAGGTAGATCCCATCTTCTCCACTCTCTGCCAGAGCGTCCCTGTGGGCTACTGGTAGAAGCAGTCCCTCGCCCCCCAGATGTAATGTAACAGAGGTTGATGATTGTACGTGATGTGCTTAGGATGGGCACTTTAGGACCGTATGTGATTCAGGCACAACCCTCCGTGGTCTCCACTCACCCAACACTCCCCTCACAAGCCAATTTCATCCTTAAAGCATCATTTCTCATACTGTGCAGGAGAGAAGTAAGCATCATATCCACCTTGTAGTCATAGAAATTGGAGTTTAAAGGAGAAAGGGGCTTCCCCTTCACCTTCAACATGGAGGAGGAGCTGGGCCCACATGTCTACTGTCTTTCTCACAGAGTCCCTGTCCCCTATGTCAGCAGTCACCACTGAGTCGGCTTGCTGTGCTTTAGCTCCCTTTCTTACTGCACACAGAGAAATTTAAGCCCATGAGGACTGGCAACATTTTGTCAGGGATTAGTGTGCAGTGAACAGTGAAGATCAGGTGCCATGAATGAGGAGTTCTAGCTACGGTGATAAACTGAAGAGCCTTTGGTTCATTCGGGCTGCTTGCCACAGGCTATGAAGTCAACGCAGCTGGCCTCAAAGACCTGTCTTTTGTTTTGTTTTGTTTCCTGGGGACAGCTTGGGTGCCGATTATCAGCTTGACTTTTATCAGAAATAGTCTCCAGTATTAGTATCATGGAGAAACATTAGAGGTAGCCATGAAATTGGGGCAGGAATAGGGAGAAAGACAAAGTCCCTCCAAACCACCTACTTTAGAACACAATTTATGCATAAACATAAACTGTTTCCAAGATGCCTTAAAGAAATCCTACCCCCTCTTTCACCCCTGAACAAGGCTCTGCCTTCTCTCTTTCTCAACTTTCTCTACCAGTGAGTTGAGAAAGCAGAAAGGATGGGACAGTTTGCACTTGAGACAGGTTAAAAAACATTTTTTTGATACATGGAAGGTTTGAAAGGGTTTGTTTGGATAGATAGTAAAACTCTGATCAAAGTGGGCAGAAGTGACTTCTGGGAAATTATCATAAAATAGATGTGCAAGGAAACAAAAAACAAATTATTCTGTTGGTCGAAGTGTGAGCAATTACCTTCTTTAGACATTCTAAGTAAAGAGTTCAAGACTATGTAATCAACGTCCAGTTGACTGCCTGAGATTGGTTGGGCTTAAGTTTTATCTGGCTATTCAGGAATCTAGTGTGTTAGAACCACATCGACTAAGAGCCTTTTGGATGACTCTGGGTTCTTTAGAACAGAACTGAGAGAATAAATGTATATCTTAGGAATTTATTAAATCAATATATGCTGAAAGAGCAACAGCTGTCTAGTACCTGAGAGGCTGTGAACCCAGCATGGGCTGTTTGAGGCTGGTGGCTCAGGAGAGTGAGTAGTCTGACAACAGCTGTCTCACACTGGAGAAACCAACAGTCTGTATTTGCTCAAAGCACAAGGATGGGTCTATCTCAGCCGCCCCAATCATGTGCCAAAATTCTAGAAAGTCCTGGGAGAGCCGTAGGTCTTGGTTAACAGTGTAAGTCTGAAAACACTGGCTCTAACTTCAGTGAAAAAATCAACAGTAATGGGCTAAATCAACTCAACTGCTCAATGGCGAGAGGGAAGGCCAAGCTAGCAGAAGATAATCTTCATTCAGCCAGGCCTTTTCATTTTGGGGCTGCTAGTAGAAGGTGACACCCATAGTTGGGGTGGGTCTTCCCTACATCAATTAAAGTAGGCAGATCAGGTTCTCAACTGAGGGTCCCTATTCAGGTATCTAATTTGTGGCAAGTTGACCTTAAAACCAGTCATCACATCTGTGGTAGTTTGAATGAAAATGCTCCCCAAAGGTCCACAGGGACTGGCACTATTAGAAGGTGTGGTTTTGTTGGAGTAGGTGTGGCTTTGTTGGAAGAAGTCACTGGAAGTGGGCTCTAGCCAGACCCAGTCTCTCTCTCTCTCTCTCTCTCTCTCTCTCTCTCTCTCTCTCTCTCTCTCTCTCTCTCTCTCTCTCTTTCTCTCTCTCTCTCTCTCTCTCTCTCTCTCATTCTCTCTCTCCCTCCCTTCCTCCCTCCCTCCCCATCCATCTGTCCATCTATTCATCCATCTGTCTATCATCTATCTATTTCTATCGTCCTGCTGACTGCTGATGTGGATGTAGACTCTCAGCCACCTCTCCAGCACTACGACTGCCTGTATGTCGCCATGCTTTCTGCCATGATAATAATGAACTAAACCTGAACAGTGCCAATTAAATTTTTTTTTTCTTTATAGGAGTTGGTATGGTCATGGTCTCTCTTTACAGCAATAGAAACTCTAACTAAGACAACATCCTACTACGAAATTATTCGAGCAACCTCTGCCAGAACCTGACCAAGATACCTCTGGCCTTTCTCTTTCAAGTGGAAATATTTTCCTTCCTTTTGAGAAAAGTAACCTCTTAGAGAAGAGAGAACACACACACACACATACACGCATACACTTGCTTTGTTCACTGTCTTATCCACAGCACTTCACAAACCTCAACATAAAATGCACAGGGATGGATGGATGGATGGATGGATGGATGGATGGATGGATGGATGGATGGATAGATGGATGGATGGATGGATGGGTGGATGGATGGATGGGTGGATAATGAAAGAATAGGTGGACGGAAGGAAGAAGGTAGGTAAAGGAGGGATGGGTTTATTATATAGAGGAGTATGAAAATCAATAGGCCCTGGAGAAAACTACATGTGTTAGTTTCTTATTACTTAAAGCTGAGAGGGGGGAGGGGGGAGAGGAGCTTCTTTGAAACTCTGCACATGAAAAAAACCCATTAAGCTAAATAGTAGAAACTTATGAGCAGCTGTAAAAATGGAGAATTTATTAATTAAGGGTAATTTCTTTACTAACATATGAATTTAAGTACTGTAAGAAGAAAGATTAAGGAACTTCTCATTCTGTGGATAAGAATTCCCTGGGCTTTGCTTTTCCAGTCCCCCTGTGAATTCCAGCTTTAAGGGCTCTCTGCTGGGCTCTGGTGGACTACTAATCAGGCAGCGATCCAACTCAGACTACAGTTCCATTACCTCTATTGTAAAAGGACAATGGAGCCTCGTGGGACTTAGAGGTTGTTAAAGGATCGAAGACAGAGGTGACGGCAGGAGTCATTTAAATACAAGGGTATCTGGTGCTTTAGAGAGATGGGGGGGAGTCTGGCCAAGAGAGTGACACTCTTGCCTAATCATCACACTCCAGCTTCCCTGGGAGCTGGCCCAGACTCTGAGGCCAAGTGTGCATTTTACCAAGTTGCACAAGTGATCTGTGTGCTCACTGCACAGGGTTGGGGACTGTGGGTCTAGTCCACAGAGTAGTGAAAGGGGTGTTCTGGTGCTTGTGAAACTGCTAGGAATGTTACGTGTGATTTACACACATGTGAACTTTGGGATGGGTAAGCTGTAGATGTGTTCTCCACCCCACCGATCCTCAAGGGGAAAGAAAGGAAGTAAGCCCTCTCTCTTGGATGACCCCAGGAAACTCAGAGACAAAAGACAAAGAACTTTAGCCCAGAGAAGGCTAAACTAGAGGCTATAGACTTAATCTCTAATTAAGAGGCCCTTTTGGAGCCTAGAAACTTCATAGAAAGTGAACACTCTCCAATGGGGATGACAAAATAGACCAAGGTGGAAATGGAGCCATGGTGAATTCTGGGAAGAAATACCTACATAGAACAATTTAAATTGCCTTGAAGTCGCACCAACTAATTATCTTAAACACTAATAAACTTGTCCCTTAGAGACACACCGCAACTGTAATAACTCAAAGACGAGTGAGTTATTTGGGACTGGAGGGATGGCTAAGCTCCCAAGCCCAGAGGGCAGCAATTTCCCCTTCTCCCTTCATCCCTCCCGAAGCCTGGGTTTTATTAAATATGCGCCTGGCATCTGGCAAAGATCTAGACTTAATAAAACACCCGCCCCACCCCACTCACGAGGATACATGATGGTATCTATCAGTGGCGCTTTCCTCAGGTCAGGGTGACAGTGAGATATTTATTTCCTTATTCCAGAGCTGAGCCCTTTAGTCTGGTCTAGAGGAACTTCTTAGCTCTAGGACAAGTTCTATACTCCCACAGGCAGGGCCGTGGACTTCTTCAGTCTCAGGTCCTCTAGAACTGACCTACAGGGCTCTTGGTCTCCATTGTTCTGATCCATGTGTGACTCTCAGGCCCTCCGTCCCATCCCCCAGCTAGGTGTTAACCTCCCAGACAACCAGATAGAGCCTTCAACAGAGGAGCCAAACCAACAGGAAAGGTGAAAGGTGGAAGACCTCCTAATTTTTAATCCTGTGAGAGAGTCCCATTTATCAGTGACCCGGAGACGATAGACACACACACACACACACACACACACACACACACACACGCACACCTCACCCCTTCTGTTCAGAGCCCTGAAGGAGAGACACTCGGGAATGAGTGAGAGAGCTGATGAGCATCATAGCTCGATTTGTTCATAGGATTGCCTGAACTCACAAAGCAGCCTTGTCTTGCACAAATGCTTGACAATGACAATGATGACCACGGCAAAGGTGGTAGTGGTGATAAGGGTGGGAGTGAAGGTGGAGGTGGGCGGTTGTCGAGGGTGGTGGCAGTAGCATTCATTTGAGAATTACAAATTACATTACAGGTGCTCTGCTAGACTTGCTCTGTGCATGGTAGCCAGGATTCATTGTCTAGTGGCCAGACGGAAACACTCACTGGAAGACTTGGACTGATGAAAATATTAATCCCAAAGTCTTTAAAGGATATTTAGGAAGGGCACTCATGATTAATCATCTCACCTACTTTAGGTGTGACTCTGGAAACTATGGGAAGTGCATGTCGTTAGCTGTGGCCCAGTGAACTTGCTGTGGTTTTCTTACTCTGGTCTCTAGCATCACACAGCACTCTCTGAATCTCACTCAGTCCTTACCAACACTGTGAGATCTTATACGTCCCACTTTGTAAGTCGGAAAACAGAAGCGTGTAGAGGTTAATTAAAGAGTCCGGGATTCGTGCCCATATTAGAGTGACTTTAAAAATCGATTTTCTTTCTATTCTATATTCCTGATTTCACATCTTGATCAAATGGCACATAGCGTATTTTAAGCATAAATGCTTATGAAAGCCTAACATGGTTATTTGAACTTCAGCCTGCATTCATTGGAGGACAGGGTGTATGTGTGTGTGTGTGTGTGTGTGTGTGTGTGTGTGTGTGTGTATGTGTGTGTGTGTGTGTGAAAGAGAGAGAGAGAGAGAGAGAGAGAGAGAGAGAGAGAGAGAGAGAGAAAGAGAGAGAGAGAGAGAGAGAGAAATAGCATGGCCCTTTGTTCAAGCTTTGTGTGATTCTGGTTGATAGCAGGGCTGTGGGGTGACAAGTGTCCTGGGAGGAGCCTCTGAGCTACATCCACGCCCCAGTGTAGACACCATGTCTTCTGAGAGTGACATCACCTCCAGTTTCACGTATCCAGGCAAGCACCAAATACTTAGGTAAGAAAACAGAATTCTGAGCAGAGATACCAAGGGGGCTGGAAAGGGATCCTCACTGTCCCCTTAGTGTTGCCGTTGGGGCCTAGAAGGCTTTGAGGAAGGTGTGCTTTTAAGCATGGGTTCATTCGCGGTGACAAATGAGGAGGTAAGGTCTAATGTATCTTAGTGAACTGTCAGTCACCTGAAGCGCTGGCTAAGCTTTAAAGTCTGGTGTCATTCAGTTGGGACTGCCTCAGCTTCCCTTGACTCTGACCCTCCAAAGCAGCAGTGTGAAGACATGCCCAGGAACAAGGACACAAGTGACTGAACAAATACAATGAGTTCCCAGTGCCCCCACCCCAGCTCCACGAATGCAAAACTCCAGGGTCCCTACAGCCATCTCCTGGGAGAAACCCACCAGGTCAGAGATGAGCCGGGTTTTGGTTTTGTCTCTGGAGGAGGGGAAGACAGGCTGAAGCTGTTAGAGACAGTCACTGTAGCTTTGTTTGCTCAGAAGGAAAGAATTCAGAAATAGTCAAAGGGAAGCTGCCCCAGTGCTGCCGGCCCTGAGTTCCAGAGGTTCTCAAGCTGAAGCTCCACGTCCAGAGGCTTATAGTTAAGCCTTAGAATCAGAAGGTGTGCCTCCAAGTCTTCTAAGGCTGATTGTTCTAGGTTCTCATGGCAAAGGTTTCTTGCTCCAGCCTTAGAGTACCAACACTCAGGGTCTAGTGTTACAGCTTCCAAGATTTAGGCCTAGGGACCTGTGGCTTCTACAGCTTCGGTAGCTCTCCTGACCTCCTCTCGGAGCCTTGGCTCCTCTGCCTCCTCATACCCTTTAATCTTCAGTAGTTCCAATGACTCTGCCATCTCTGACTTCTCGAGACTTCTGTTGCCCTTCATAGATGTGTGTCCTGTAGATTCTGTCCTCTGCTGCTTTTTAAAACCTTCAATCTCTTCCTAGTGTTAAGACTCTGAGCTTTGGTTTCTCAGCACTTGGTAGCTCGCTGGAACTGATCGCTATCTCTTAGCATTTCTAAATGAACTTTTTCTGGAAATTTGTTAGTCATTTCTTTGCTGTCACTGCTAAGGATAAAAACACTAGGGTTTGGTTTTCTCTGTGGGTGTGATGGTTTGTATATGCTTGGCCCAGGGAGTAGATTAGAAGGTGTGGCCTTGTTGGAGTAGGTCTGTCACTGTGGGTGTGGGCTACAAGATCCTCGTCCTAGCTGCCTGGAAGCCAGGATTCTGCTAGCAGCCTTCAGATGCAAATGTAGAACTCTCAGCTCCTTCAGCACCATGCCTGCCTGGATGCTGCCATGTTTCCACCTTGATGATAATGGACTAAACCTCTGAACCTGTAAGCCAGCTCCAGTTACATGTTTTCCTTATAAGAGTTGCCTTGGTCATGGTGTCTGTTCATAGCAGAAAAACCCTAACTAAGACAGTGGGCAACTAGACAATCCTAATTTATCAATGATAAAGACCACAAGCAGACAAATGATAATTCATGACGCTTTTATTATAGCTCAGTGTTATAGTCTGGGTACAGGGGTACAGGAGAGAATCTCCTCAGGCTAACTCAACAAGACTGACTGAGAAATAGCCTGCTTGTATAGCTAGTGAAGGGGTGTGGTGTGCACAGTTCTACCAATCACACCTTTCTTTAATCCAGACAATTTATTTATTTAATTTAATTTATTTAATACACCACTGTTGTCTTCAGACACACCAGAAGAGGGCATCAGATCCCATTACAGATAGTTGTGAGCCACAATGTGGTTGCTGGGAATTGAACTCAGGACCTCTGGAAGAGCAGTCAGTGCTCTTAACTACTGAGCCATCTCTCCAGACCCCACACCTTTCTTTAGTCTCACCAACTCTAGCTTATGAACCAGTCACAAGCCTTACATCACACCAGTCTTCAGGCTACTATGAAGTAGCTGGGGTGAGCATAGGGTCTTCTAAGGTTTGTCAAGAGCTGCTTTGCCTGAATTGGAGTCATCCAGAGTAGTGCACCTCCCCGAAGTGGCTGTTTCAGGAGCAAGACTTCCTGAAGCCTATGGGATCATGATCTCAGCAGCTGCCTTGGCTGCTGGTTCTTCCAGCTGGAGTTGAGTTTCTCCAAAGTGACCACTGAGAATCCAAAGCTGCCAAGTCAAGAAAGGGACTGTTGGTTGACAACTCCCTGCTCAAGTCAGGCAGGCATGGGTGTCTATCAGAGCTACACAAGCAGCTAGCTGGTCCACTCCGTATTTTTGCTCATTGGAAGCATCAGAATGTGTCATAAGGAAGATCTGACATGAAAGTAACATTGTGAACAGTGCTCAACAGTGCTTAACCTCAGCCAAGTACCCTTAGGAAAGATTAGACCCTCTGACCTGTCTCAAAAGGTATAATGGAGTTTGTTTAGCAAGTTCACAAAAATTATTGAGGCCTTTTAGGTACCAAGTAATGGGATAGAGAGATACAACAGTCCACAATGAAATTCCTAACCCCAAGACATTTATACTGATATAAGGAAGACAGAGAGTATACAAATATAATTCTATGACCTTATAATTTCTACATATGCCTTTAATATGCACCATGAATCAGGATCAGACCCTCCAGACATGTTGACCCAGTCTGACTGACCAAGTATGGCTGTATCAAGTTTCACAATTCCTGAAGAGAATCCCCCATCACTCATATCTCCTGCTTTTGTCTCCTCGAAGAGATTGGATTTGGGCACCATTTGTATAAACAGAATGATCTCGTCTCAAGATTTAATTAAACCATTCCTACAAAGACTCCTTTTCTCAGGTGGAGATATCACTGTCACATGTTCCAGGGGATTAGCATGTAGGCATATGTTCTAAAGTCCCTTCTCTCTATATTTATCTAGTGGGGAGGCTACGGTAGTGGTCCTGAGCGTTAATGCAAATAATCTGCACCTGGGCAGTGGTCTCAGAAAGTAATTGCAACCATGTTAGGGGGAAATCACAGGGAGGCTCATTTTCTCTGTCACACATATTTATCCGGAAGCTACCACTTCCAAGCAATGCTATTGAAGATCCGCTTGTAGACAGACATGTGGCTCACCATTTTAGACTTCAGGCTACTGCCAAGAAAGATGCTGAATAAATAAACGTGTTGTGTATTACAAGGAGCATGGGACAGATCTTACCTAACCTTGCTGGAGCACAAGGCCCCTTGTGCTCTGCAGGGGGTGGGAAGGCTGGGGACTTGGGACAGAGTTCTAGGTCATGATCAGTCTCTCTCTCCCTCTCCCCCTCCCGCCCTTCCTCTCCCCCTCCCCCTTCTCTCGAGACAGGGTTTCTCTGTGTAGCCCTAACTGTCCTGGAACTCACTCTGTAGACCAGGCTGGCCTCAAACGCAGAGATCCACCTACCTCTGCCTCCTTAAAACGGGGATTAAAGGTGTACACCACTCATGCCCCACTGGGTCATGATGTCATTGAAGAACTGAGAAACAAGCCTTCCTAGCCTTGGGACAGTTTGCCACCTAGGACACACTTCTGCCAACTCAAAATTCCATAAGCACACTTGTTTTCTGTGTTTAGAGTTGCGTGTGTAACAGTTTCTAGAAGCCCGCCTTCTCCCTGTGGTGAGGGCACTCAGTCGGCTGCAGCCTCCTCTGTTCCTAATGGATCAACACTACTGCCCATAGTCTGGAGTTGTCCAGATCTGCTGAGCTTGCTCTCCCAGTGATGCTCAACACATCTCCCTCCGTCATCCCCTACAGGGATGCTTCTAGTAAATTAAATGTTAACCTTTAAACTGCTCACGTCGGCCTTGCTTCTACTTACCAGCTGCGATGTAAAAAGTTAACTCGACAAAAAAAAAAAGTTACTTCTAAAAAAAAAAAAAATCTTTTCATCTCCAAGACTCATTAGCATGCTCCAAGTTTCACAGATAAAAATCAGAACCATAGATAAATGGAGAGAAAGAAGCTATCTTCCAGCTATGTGCTTTGACTGCAGGTCTGTCCTGAACACCTGCAGAGCCCAGGGCAAAATTATGAGTAAACGCTCACACACACACACACACACACACACACACACACACCTGTCTAAAATATTTCAAAGTAAAAACTGCAGCTATGAGACTCTACAAATATATTTCCTTTTTCTAACTAAATAATACCATTTAGAACTATGTGCACAGTTCCAGACAACAGTCCTCTTTCTTCCACATCTGGCTCATCCCACACTGTGAGGAGCTTCACATAAAGCCCAGTGGACATTCCAGCTCACACTTCTAAATTTTTCTGACCTTCCCTATATATCCAGTGGCCACTTTTTGTGCCTAAGGATTTGTCTTCTGGTTGTTGGATCCCAAATAGCATAGCCTGCAGGGATCTGTCTCAGCCATTAGGAGGGGATTTGAGCATCCTGGTTATCCGGATGGAACATGGAAATGTGGATAGAATGTGGATATCATAGGGCTCTGGATGGACACAACCCTTTAGATTCTGTCTTAGTCAGACTTATTGCTGTGAAGAGATACCATGACCAAGGCAACTCTAAAAAGAGAAAACATTTAGCTGGGGGCTTGATTACAGTTTCAGAGATTTAGTCCATCCCAGTACAGAGCATGGTATCATTCAGGCAAGCATGGTGCTGGAGGAGTTGGGAGCTACATCCGGATCTGCAGGCACAGAAAGAGAGGAAGAGAGGGGAGGGGGGAGAAGAGAAGTGGGAAGGAGAGGAGAGAGAGAGAGAGAAGAGAGACAGACAGACAGACAGACAGACTGACTGACTGACTGACTGACTGACTGACTGACTCTGGACTTGGCTTGGGATTTTGAAACCTCAAAGCTCACTTCTAGTGACACACTCCCCCAAACAAGGCCACTCTTCTTAATTTTTCAAATCCTTTTAAGTAGCATTGCTCCCTGGTGACCAAGCATTCAAATCTATGAACCTATGGGACCATTCTTATTCAAAGCACAACTATTTATCTTATGGGAGGATAGACCGAGAGATCAACAAAGTCATCTCTGTGATGAATAATAGGAAAGGAAGTGTGGGGTTTCTCAACCATCTGGTGGGCCAATGATCCTGTCAAGGTGTATGAGAGAAAATTAGTCTTGATTGACCCAGGGAACGGACAGGTTTCCTGTATTCACCCAGCGGACTGCACTTCCCAATCTGTGGCCTCGCAGTTGAAAAGCAAATGATTGATGCTCTCCAGTCAATTCTCAAACATGAAAGCAAAGGAAACGCCCTCTGGCTTGCGAAGCCTTTTCTTCCAGGCTTCCCTTTCACTTTTCACCTTAGCAGTTGGGTCTGAGCCTCCTCCTCAACCTTGAATTTATGTCCTGTTCCTGTCAGGTTTAGGATGAGAAGCTTCCAGGACTCCATTCAGATGAACTCACAGCTATGAATTCATGGAAAGACACGAAGACACACACACAGACACACACGCACTCTCGCGCACACACACACACACACACACACACACACGTACATGTACACACATGCACACAATATATACATTTACACATGTACATGCATACATTCATACACACATGTATGTGCACACTCACATGCGCACGAGCACACACACACACACACACACACACACACGTTTACCCAAAAGCTGAGGAGCCCAGGTAGAGGACAGAGCCATCAGATCATGTGTGCAAGAAGAGGGGTCAGTTGATGCTGTCATTCTTTGCTTGCAATCACGTGTACTCACTGGGCATCTGTTAGGCCACCTGGAGCAGCAAAGTACTGGTCTTGCCCACACAGGACATGGCACTGGGAAAACTAAATAAAATCCCTGTCATCAACGACTCCAGCCCAACTGAGGAGGGAGGGCCGTCAACTAGTGACTTGGTGCAGGCTGAATAAAGACAGTTGTCAGATGCTCAGTTGCTTTCCGACCATATCACAGGTCAGAGGGCAAGACCGTATCCCGACCCGGCATAGATGATCGCCTCGAGCAGGCACCAGGCTGGGACCGTGGCTCACACAGCTGCAGGAGATAAAGGACTGGGACAGTAATAGCCTGGAGGAGGCTATAACTAATACATCTGTGCTGCAAAGGTGTGCCAAGCAGCCGTACTGTTGTGCACTATACTCGTATCCACAAGGATTCTAGTGAGAAAGCAACATGGATAAGCCAACTTAATTCTGCTCAGGCAAGGGAGAGGGAGGACCTAGAAGCTAAAGGAAATCCCTGTGTTCTTGGGGCAAGGGACTCAAGGATGCACTTTTCTCTGTGCTTTTCATGGCGGCATCCCCGTTTTCTTTCCCACCCTTCCCATAAACAGGGCTCTCTCCCTTACCAGGACCAGCCTGGGGGGCTTTTCGAGCACAGACCCGTGTCTGTATGGCCATCCTTGTGGGTCTCTTATGCTATTTGTCTCTCCCGGGTCTTGGTTTGAAATAGATTGCTCTGTCACAGTTACTGGTTTTTTCTGTCTGCAGTAGCATCCTGTTTCCCTCTTACCACCGACGGTGTCCACAGACCCCGACTCAACTGTCTTCAAACCCAACTTCTGGGATTATAGTCGATTAGAAAGAAACTGCACTAGGGAAGGGTTCGTTTTGTCTGTTGGGGGCAGGGCGGGGACTTGGGACCCCCCCCCCCATTCTTTGGCAGCATCACCCATGTATATAGTGAATTTCAGTCGTTTTTGTTGCCCTTCCCTCCCCCTCCTTCTGCAAGGTCCCTCCCACTCCATGGTTCCTTCCACATAGGATGCACTCATACAGTTAGCGCTGCTTACATGAACTGGGCGGTATTTTGGGGTTTGTTTTCGTCTTCTGGCATAAGAGCCAAGTATCAGTGACCACACCATTGAAGAAAGTGACACCTTCCCCCCTAGCACAATTAACTGTCAATAGCTCCTCCTTTCCCATGAAGAAAAGGGCCTCCTCCCACCCTTGTTGGAATGTTAGCTGGGCCAATCTTGTACATATAACCACAGGATCAGTGAGTGTGTGAGTGCAGTGTCTGTGTCACGCCCCATCCCCCCACCCTCTGCTTTACATCCTGTCTATCTGATCTCCAGTGATGTTCCCTGAGCCTTGGAGGGAGAAACATAGATGTCCCATTTGGGGAAAGCACTCCCCCATCACCTACTCTTGGCACTTTGACCAGTTCCGAGTCTCTGCATTAACTGTCTGTCTCTGCTCTAAGAAGCTTCTCTGACAGAGGCAGCACTAATCATTAGATGGTTATAAACGTGACTACTGAAAAATTGACAAAACAATTGACTATTGTTTTGAGGCAGTATAGCCCAGGCTGGCCTCACACTCATGGTGATCCTTCTGCCTCAGCCTCCCAAGTTCTGGAACGACAGGACGAAGTGAAGAACAATCTGAACTCTTAAAGGTGTCCACCTACCGAAAGTCCCATCTCAGAGGCTGGCTGCCAAATATTTAGAAGAGGAACTTTCAGGACCTGTTCACCAAACAAGGAATCTGTGCCTGACTTCCCTCAGCCAATCCTCACACCTCGCAGAGTCCATTCTTAGCATCTGTTACACTGATTGACAAGCCACTAATTTCCCCAACAAGAACGCACGTGTAAGTGTTAATTAGCAGCATCTGGTGTGAATCAGAAATCCAGACACCAATCGGGGCAATTGTACTCCTTATTCCTGGTGTATGGTCTCTCCCACTGAGACGTTAGGTGATCACGCTGAGGTGTGAATTCCGGAGCCAGGCATCCACAACCCCCAGAGCACTGTGTTAAAGCGTATGCATTTAGATCCCGTTCTCCACGCGAACATATTTTAAAGAAGAATGCAGGCATGGTCCATCGCCCACAGGAACATGTCACCCAGCCATGCGGAGAAATGCAGCTGAGAGCTGAATCTGAGAAAGTGGGGAGAGCATGTGCTACATTGTAGTGCACCCCCTCTTCAGTGACGGGGCCTCAGTGTGGTTTGTCTTGCTTAGCTCGCTTTCTGTCTGTGAAGGGTTCTAGTGGCCCCCACCCTGACCCCAGGTTTGTGCTACTCACAGCCACTGTAGGTTTGGAGGAAAAGAAAAAAAAAAAAAAAAAAAAAAAAAAAAGGAGCCAGCGATTAGCTTTCCCTCTGACTGTCCTTCCCAAAAACAGAAAACGACTGCTTTCCCATTGTTGATTAAAAGGTGTTGGTGACATCAACTCTGTCCCTTCCACCGGGGTTCAGTCCTCTGGTCATTAGCATGAACAAACGTCAAGATGTCCTTTAAAGCCAGGTGCAGAATCCTTTGTCTTAAGTAGTATGGCCCAAGTCCTGGAGGAGAGTGGAAAGGAAAAGCAACCCGTTGGGTGGTCCTTCTGACCACAGAGAGCAGAAGCTACAGAAAGGGACATGAATAATAATTCCAAGGACAGGTCTCCTCTTCTGAAGCCAGGATTCAGAAGGGCAGCCATTACCACCAACCATAAGCGTGTGGCTGATCAAATTAAGAAACGTGTTTTAAGGTTCAATTACACCCTCGGTGGAAATCGCCTCACTAATGGTTGGGGATAGAATTATACCCAGTCTATAACTCCTAACATTTCTAAACCCAATTTTGTGCATTATATCGAAAGGTTAATTCAAAACCTCTCTTCCAAATGGGAAGTTAAACGCAGCCAATGGAAAGATGGCATCCGCTGACTGACTGAGGGTTTATCAGTGGTAAGAGTTCATTAGTTTTAATTAGTGTAATCACTAATGTTGCATTAACAGTTTCGTGAAGGAAAGTAATTACTCACACATCCACTGTATTAGATGGGAAGATAAGAATTCATTTTCCAAAAACGATTAGCATTTTGCCAATTAAACGAATCCCTTCTCCAAGCCGGCAGCCCTGTGACCTCCCTCACCCGGGATCATTTAGATGAAACATATTTTGCATCAAAAGACGAAAGAGGGAGAAATGAGGAATTAAGGCTGCATTTATTTCTAGCTCTTTCTCAGAGCGCAGAGCGTACGGGTCTCCACGAGTTCATAACACCCTACCTACTCCATCTGCAGTCATTCGGTTCGGTCTCCTCGGATTGTGCCCTTGTCTACCACGTGACACCGGAAGCAATTAGAAAAACAAAAATGGCTAGCGACGGCGGAAGATAAAACCAAAAGCGAGGAAGCAGAAAGACGAAGTGGAAGGGTCATCCTTTGGGTCTTATAGCGGGACAGGGCGGACCGTCTGCTGATCCCATTCTGAAGGCCAGTATGTAGCAGGCTCATCCACTTGCCTTATGCTGTGCGACCCACGGGCGTTCCTTAAAGCTAGCAACCGAGTCTCCTGCCACTCCCCGCTTGGCATGGCTTACCAGTGTTTGGGGACATGACCTCAGTGTGTACCATCTACACCAGGTTGCTTAGCTTCTAGGAACGCTCCCAACACTTCTTCCGATGCACTCTCTCTGGCTTCTCTGTCACTGCTGTTCTCGCCAGAGGAGCCACCTTCTGTCCTCCCTTTGTCACCTCACACTAACTACGGTAGCTGCCCTTCCAGTGTGAACTTCTAGAGCCCCATTGCATATGGTTCTCTTTTAGCACCCATGGGTCTTAGTTCCAGAAGCCCCTCTCCCTGTGGATACTGAAGTCCTTGAATTTTAGTATCGTTTTATAGAAGGGATTTGAGCACCTGTTATAGAAATAGCCTAGTATTTCCATCTACTCCACAAACCTCCTCTCAAATAAGCTAAAGTGGTGCTTCTCAACCTGTTAGTCGCAATCCTTTTGGGGATCAAACGATCCTTCACAGATGCTGCCTAAGACTGCCATGGAACATAGATACTTACAGAACAGTTCGTAACAGCAGCAAAATTACAGTTATGAAGTAACAACAAAGATAACTTTAGAGTTGGGGGGTCACCACAACGTGAGGAACTGTATTAAAGGGTCTCAGCATCAGGAAGGTTGAGAGCCACTGGTTCAACCATCTCTACATTGTACATTATAACACATGTACCATGGGGCACATGTACTGCACAGATGGAGAAGATGGGACATGGACTGGATAGGATGCTTGGGCCTCTCTGCTGTCCTGAGCGAGTACTGGTCCAGCACCGTGGCAGCACTGGGGTAGCCTAGACCAACAGCAAGTCTGAGGCCTCCCCCTGGGATTTCATGGTGGCCGGTGTTCAGCCGAGTTGCTGCCCATTGTGAAAGTTAAACCCAAGATTCAAGGTCACCAAAGGTCACTAAAAGTTTTCATTCCTATCTAAATGGTGGTATAACAGCAGGGGAAGGTGGTGTTATCGGTTTGGTTGCTGATTTTTCCCTATTTTGAGCAAAGTCTCATATAGCCCAGGCTGGCCCAGAACTCGCTATCTAGTTGAGGGTGCATTTATGGTCTCAGTGTCCTCTCTCCAGCTCCCACGTGCTGGCATTACAGGCACCAGTCACCTTGTTTTCCCCTTGGCCAAGTTTCTAATACCATTTTATAGGTGTCATTTCACATGATCTCCTGACAATACCATGAGGGAAATATTTTCCCCAAAAGAAAGTCAACTTAATCAACGCTACTGGAAAGCCAAGAAGAACCTCCCAATACTCAGCTAGGAATGGACCCAGCGTGTCTCCAGTTTATTCAGTTCCACCCCTAACTTCAGCCCCATGAGCTCTGTGACCTTGGGCAGGTGACACATTCTCTCCATAGACATAACCACTGTGTTCCCATTGTGATGGTCGAAAAAAAATACAGATTGGAAAACAAACTTCTCAGCCACTTCTACAGGACATACTGCTGTAGGGTTCTTCACAAGAGTCCGAGGCCCCGGAGCACCGAAGAGCTGGACCACCTGCCAGGTCCATGCACTATACATCTATGAAGGAAGTTCCTTTCTACAGTAGAAAAATGAAAAAGAAATTACTTTATAAAATCTCTACTTTCCATAGTGCCTAACACTTAGTAGAGGCTACATGTTAGTTGCTTATCCCTTTCCTGAAGGGTAAATCAGACCCATAGGTAGTAGAATTCTGGAGCCCAGCCTGTCCCTTCGCTGCTGAAGACAACAACTGTTCCACTTGGAGTGGAATATAGAAGAAACAGTAGGCCAGGGTTAAGAGAAGTACCCCTCAGAGCTCAGGTCCTACAAGGGAGCACACACACCAGCTTCTGACATTTATAACTTGAAAGCAGAGCTCCTCCCACACCCACTGGCCTTTAGTGACAGTCACTGCTAGAAGGCCATGGCCGCGAATTGGGTACATATATTCATATGTGCAGTGTGCACATCACACATCGGTGTTCGAATGTATATGCTGTGTGAGCCTGTGTATGTATGAGTTAGTGTGTACCTTATACAAAGGAAGTCAGACTTTGTAGTAGCCACAGAGAGCTGGGAGAGAGTTGCTCCGAGAGTCAATGTGGTAAGTGTGAAAGACAGACTTCCCCCTGTCACAGCTCTGAACTGAGCGAACTAGAGCACACTGAGGGAAGAGTTGCTCGAAAGCAGTCGAAGGGACTTTTGTCTGAAGAGGGTAGCCTAGGAAACTGCCTCAGATGAAGGCCTTATGCCTGACTCACTGCCGAGTACCACTGTGAGTCAGATCCTACAAACTAGTTAAAGACATGGATTTGAGAGGACAGAGGTGTGCATAACTGGACAGGAGGTGCGTTTGTCTCCAGAGTCAGGAAACGTGAAAGTGAACCCTGTGCCATTATTTACCAGTTCTGTACCTCGGGCATGTTACTTGTAAGGCCCACTTCTTCTGATAAGAAAATATGAGTCACAGTCCTTTCGTCACAAGGAAGATCTTCATCAAAACCATAATTTACTAGAATAGAGTTGAGTCTCACACACCGAGAGACACTGTGTCTGTTTTGCTTGTAGCTATGTACCTGATGCCGATAGTGTCTGCCCCTAGCAAGGGCTCAGTAAGTGTTTATGGGTGCCTGATCAGAACACATTGCCATGGTTCTGATTTTGAGAGTCTTTATGGACACATTGCAACAAAGAAGAGAAAGTGGGGGTTCCCACAATCGAACCTCATCTGGAGATGAGGCTACAGAGTGGAGAGGCAGGACAAGGGAGAAAAGTGTTTGTCAGGACAGCGCTGGGGGTCCCAGGTGGTGTCCCGTCTCTGGAGGCTGTGACTGCACACAATCACCGCTCTCCCACACTTTGACTCAGGACTTAGAAGAGTAATTGAGATAGTGTGAGCCCTGGAAATAGTGAAAAGACAAACGGTTCTTACAGAGGGTTTCCTTTTCTGTGGAGTAACCAAGATCCAAAAGGAAAACTACCTGTGAATCACCATTGTCTACACGAAAATCGGCAGCAAACATCGAGAAAGCAATAAACGGGAGGGGTTGGGGAGAACTGTCGCTTATGATGATTGGCTATTTTGATGCATGCTGTTTGAGAAGGGACAGTACCTATTACTTGGGTATCATTTTAAAGAGTCAGACATAAATATTGAATTTTCCTAGCTGTGTTCAGAATCCCAATCCCTCCCTTCCCTAGGAACCCATGAGATTCCTCATTTCTTAGTATGTGTGTATGTGTGGGTGTATGTTCATATGTGTTCATGTGTATATAGATGTATGTTCTGTACTGTATGTGCACTTGTGTATGCCAAATGACAGCCTCGATGTCATTTCTCAGACAAGTCCCCCATTTTCTTCTCCCCTTTTCTCGAGACAAGTTTTCCCATTAGCCTGGAACTCACCTTGTAAACTAGGAGAGTCACCAGCCAGGGAGTCCCAGGGATCTGCCTGCCCTCCTCTTCTCAGCACTTGGGACAAGTGTGTGCCACTAAACCCAGGGTTTGTTTGTTTGGCTTTAATGTGGGTTCTAGGGATCAAACTAAAGCCTAGCACTTTACCTACTGAGCTACTGCATACAAATCCATACGTGTGTGTGTGTGTGTGTGTGTGCGTGTGTGTGCGTGCACATATGTGTGAACTTTATCACAGTACAAATGGGAAGGTCAGAGGACAACTTAAGAAAATCTGCTCCCTCCTTCTACCATGGGAGTCCTATGGCTGGAACTCAGGTTATCAGGGCTGAGGGCAGGTAGTTCTCCACTGAGCCATCTCTCCTCACTCCTCTCTCTTACATTATCACTCTAGCGCTTTAAATCAAAATACAATTACATCATTTCCCCCTCTTCTCTTTCCTTCTTCCAAACTCTCTTACCTCTTCTTTCTTTCTTTCTTTCTTTCTTTCTTTCTTTCTTTCTTTCTTTCTTTCTCTCTCTCTCTCTCTCCCTCTCTCTCTCTAGTTCATGGCTTCTTTTTCTTTGTTAGTGTTACATCTCTCTTTTTATCTATTATCTATCCATTACCTGTCTATTATCTATGTATAAATATATAACCACCTACTGAATCTGTTTAGTGTTGTGTTACATACACAGTTTCAGAACTGATCACTTGGTATTATATCACTAATTAGTGGGTTCATCCCTGGAGAGACCATTTCCCCCCTACTCCAGCATTCCTTACTTATCTGTATATTTTTGTCTAGGGGTGGGGCCCCATGAGACTCCCCGCTCCGTATTAGTATTTGTATTGGGGTTGTTCTTCAGGTCTTGTTTAGGTAGCCATGCTGTTGCAACATCATGTCATTTCTCTGCCATTTCTGGGAGGCACAATTTCACAGCAGACATCCTGATCCACTGGCCCTTGCAATCTTTTGCTCCTCTTCTACAACGTGCAAGAGTTGTGTTGTAGATCTTTCAGTTGAGGCTGTGCACCTCATGACCGGTTGCTCTCTGTCTTTTAACCAGTTGTGTTTTGTGTGTTGGACTCCATCTGTTTCAGACAGGTGTCTTCGATGAAAAGTGAGAGTTACATTTATCAGGCGAAGCAAGTTTGAGAGCTGCCCTGTAGATGTGGTGACAGCAGTAGGGGTTAGTCCCAAGAGGATGGAGGGAAGGGAGGGAAGGAGGGAGGGAGGAAGGGAGGAGGGAGGAGGAATAATCCATGTCTGCGTTGTACAATCTGCCTTTAATATTTCCAATAACAGGAGAGCCACATTCTGCTCTAGAGACAAGCCTCACACCCCCACTAACACTTCTCTCTCCTTCCAGTATGTGTCTAGTAGACGGGCCATCACTCAGAACTCCTCCACGGAGCAAGGTAACTTCCACCCGCCCCATCTTCCCCACCACCATCGCCACCACTGTCACCACAACCACCTGTATCAGCACGCCCATCCCCGCCACCTCCACCACCAGGAGCCGGGGCTGCACAGCGCTCAGGTGACACCCTGCATGTGCCCACTGTTCTCCTGCCAGTGGGAAGGCCACCTGGAGGTGGTGGTTCCCCACCTGCGGCAAATCCACAGGATCGACATCCTGCAGGGGGCGGAGATAGTCTTCCTGGCCACGGACATGCACCTCCCTGCGCCAGCCGATTGGATCATCATGCACTCCTGCCTTGGCCATCACTTCCTGCTGGTGCTCAGGAAACTGGAACGACATGAAGGGCACCCTCAGTTCTTTGCTACCATGATGCTGATTGGGACCCCCACCCAGGCTGACTGCTTCACCTATCGCCTGGAGCTCAATCGAAACCACAGGCGTCTCAAATGGGAGGCCACCCCGAGATCTGTCCTGGAGTGTGTGGACTCAATCATCACCGATGGGGACTGCCTGGTTCTCAACACCTCACTGGCCCAGCTTTTCTCTGACAATGGCAGCCTCGCCATTGGAATCGCCATCACTGAGACGGAGGTCGTAGCCAGGGATGCTGCTGAGATGTGAGACCAGGAGCCGCTGGATATCCTGCGCACCTTGGACCGCTAGACATCAGGACCTTTTTATTACCCTTCTTTCTTTTCTTTCTTTTTCCGTCTCAGGTACTTTGAAGTATTAGTATTCATCTGTCATGGGCATTATATTATGTAAACAGCTGTGATTCACGATCTTGGTGTGAAATCTGTCCTGTGTTGTTGAAGTTTTGTAGAACATTCAGAAGAGTCTACCAGAATAGTTCTTTCCCACCACTGTTAGTCCCTTTTGTCACTGCCTCCAAAGGTGGCAAGTATTGATGTTACCAAGAAGCTGAGTGCTGGAGTCAAAGGAAGCTAGGCTTCCAAACACATCTTTCTTTCCATCTTCGGGCTGTTTCAGATAGAGCCTAATTTGTCATGGGTGAGGCAGCCTGTTTGGGGAGAAAACCCAGACAGCTGTGATCAACCCCTTTCCAGGAGCCTTGTGCTCCAAGCCAAGCTGCACAATCATGTGACGGTGTCTCCTCCACAGACCCCAGAGTCACCCGGAGGCACCCTTTGTGTCAGAAGCACCCACTTGATCCAGGGCTGGAGACAGTAGTCAGATTAAAAGCCCTCTCTTTTTTTTTTCCCAGGTTTTCCTGGCCTCCTTAGTGAGCCATGCCTTTCCCCCTTGCTTTGCAATTAAAGTCTGAATGTTCTCAGTGCTTTTTGCCTCTGATGAGACTCAGGATAAGAAAGACGCAGGAGAAAAGCAGCCAGAAAGAAGGCATGGAATTAATTTCTAACCTCCCGGAGGGTGCTCCTGCCTCAGTGAGACCTTTTAAATGTATAAATTATAAATCCATCGACCCCCCCCCCCACTTGAGTAACACTTTTTTGTATCAGACAGAGCAAGTAGGACCTCCTGCCTGGAGAGCTGGCCCTGATACTTACCTTCCAGCCCGCCCCGCTCCTGTCCTTACTATCTAACATGCTCGGCATGTAATTATGAGTGCTTATGAATAAGCTCAGCATTTGCAGAAGGAAGCATCAGGAACCCACCTCACCCTCTACTCTCCACCCACCTCCACCACCCACCAACCCCCAGCTTCCACCCACCAACCCCTCAGCCCTCACTCCCACCCCTCCAGAAGTTGCTTTCTCTAGATTTGTTGTTAGAATACTGCATCAGCCTCTAGGGGAAGGCCTTCAAGCACTGGGAGAAAGTGGGGGGCTTCGCTCTACCTTCCTTCTGCTCTAACTTGGACACCTTAAAGCCTTCCCGATTGGGTCACGTGCCCACAACTTTCTTTCTGTCTCTGGCCAGGTGCTAGGGGAAAACATGGCATCCAAATCCAGCACAGATCTCCCTGGTACTGTGTGGGCCTTTCTCTGGCTCCTTCCCTAACCCTGGGGACACCAGCTGAGCCTGGCCAGCCTCCAAGTGAGCGCTTACTTTTCAGGCAGATTGTCCTGTGTGGCCCTCAGCAATCTTTTCTCCACCAGAATTAATCCATTTAAAACATTCTGGTCCTTCCCCCGGAGCTGGGTGATGTTCCAACCACCTTTGCTGTGGGTCCACACCCAAAGCATCAATTTATAGAAATAGGAAAACAGTTCTTTCCAGTCACCTGGTCATTGTTTAGGACTCTGAGCTCAGGTTTCATCTCTCTAGGGCCAGAGAAGCACAACTACCTTGACTCACAGAAGATGAAGCTGTGACTTCCCAAGGAAAGGTTTGTGCACTGGGGGAGCTATCCCACTTGCAGCTCCAGGCCATTAGCATCCAACCATGGATGGCCCAGACCCAAGTGGGCCAGCCCTGGGAGAGACCAGCTTCTGTGGCTCCTTGCCTGCAACCTAGGGCCCCTACAGCTGCCTAAAAGGCATCAGAAGCCACAGTTTCTCTCCTGGCTTCTGATGCTCATTTGGAGTATCATAGGTGCCACAACTAAACAAACACACAACACCTCAGGAAGACACTCTCAGAACTCCTGCAGTGTTTGCTGCCTTTGCCTTCCTACTGTGCCAAACTAGGAACAAAGGTAGGCTGTTGTTAGTACGCACTGCATTATGGGTAAGTCATCCCAGGCACAGCTTCGAAAGGTGGTTCCTAGAGATCTCCAAAATAAAGGCTAGGAAATGTGTCCTTTTCCTCCAACTATGGTGCTCCCAAGATGGCTTTTCTCTCCAAGCTAATAAGTGAAGTACAAGAGACAAAGGAGCAAGCTAAGACCAGTGAATTGGAAACAAAAAGGAGTGTGCATTTGAGTGTAAGTCAGTACCAAAAGGTTCTTTTCTTTAGTCTTGAGTAAATCCTCATCAGTTTCCCCAACGAACAGGTTCAGAGACACACCATGACCTTCTCAAGGTCAAACATCAGACCACAACCAAAACTCAGCTCCACCAACTCAGACTTAGTGTTCTCAGGATAGGAAGACGAACCCCCAGTGTTCAGCAGGGTCTTGCTCCAGCAGTGGATTGGAGACTTGAGAATCAAGTCTTCACTCTGGAAGATGGGGGAGAATCCAGAGGGAAAGCCTCCTTTAGTGGCTTCTTGGCAGTGTAAAGTAAGCTGGTCCCAGGGTGGAGGGAGGGAAGAGGCAGACGGAGGTTTCCGTAGCCTGGTGTCCCTTTGTCTCCTTCACCCACTCCCAGGCCTCCTGGTCCTAGAGTCTGGACCCAGGTTACCCAGACACTCAGTGGTACTCTTTGAGGAATAATTGTGTCTTAATAGAGGGTGTAGACAGACAGTAGCACTTAAGAGAAAATGAGTTGTATGTATTTGAATTGGCAACTGTGAGCTGTTTGTTCAGAAGGTGTTTGAAGGGAAATGTGCCTCCCCTTGAGTCTGAGCCTAAATGAAGGACTGTGGGAGGTTTAGCAGTACAGTGAAGACCGTTCAGTCAGTGTGTCCATGAACCTGGGATACGCCTAACTTTCCCACAGCTACTGGGGACATTGAGAAATGGACCAGGATAGTTGTCACAGTAGGCCTTGTGGCCACTGACTGGAAGTTTCCCATGTGATCCAGGGGGACACATACTTGGAACATATCATCCCTTGTAACCCTCAAAAAAAAAAAAAAAAACCACATGAAGCTGTTGCTATGTGTTTGTGTTGTAGCTATGTAAGTGATGAGAAACTGCAGTTAGCAAACAGTAAAACTGGTTCCATGGTCCAGGCTTTTAACCAACTCCATCTATGTCATTCTAAGAACTCATGTTGCAGTCTCAGAAGGACCCAGTCTGGAAGGCATGGAAATCCCCCTTTAGTATTTCAATAAAATATATCTTTTCACTTTTCTTCTTCCAGCCCAATAGCTGACTTGTATTCAGATTGTTACATTTTTAGAATTTTGTAGGTCAGTTATTGCAACCATTATTGAAAATCAATATATAATCTTACAGTTAAATAAATTCTATTTAAGACAAGGAGAATACTCGGGCGGCGGTGCTTCCTGATTCTTTCATCTGTGCTCCAGATGCCACATGCCTCGTGTCTACAGGGAATGTGCATATAATGATGCCTTCAGACTCAGCACGCGGAGACACCATGGCTATAGGGTGGAAGGGTTTACATTACAGCCATTGGCAAATACTATAAGCCAAAATAGTCCCAGAAAGCTAATCCTTAAGCCCTGTGTGGTGACAAGAATTTATAGCATAGCTAAAACATTGCTGGTGCACCTGAGGTGGGGAGAGGGGACTTAGAAGGACCACACACATGACAGGCAAACAGCAAATTGTTCAGGAAAAGCAACTCTAATGGGGAAGAGACCCTGAGGCTTCCAAGAGTGTCTCTTGCCTAGAACATCTTTCAGAATTGCCCTCCACACCACTTTGACCTATGCTGCTGTGCAAAATCCTATTTGATGGCTTTTATAAATAACTGTGACCCACAACCCCAACCTAAAAGCCAAACCACACTATAAAACTGGAGTCCTTGATCCTCTCTCTCTCTCTCTCTCTCTCTCTCTCTCTCTCTCTCTCTCTCTCTTTCTCTCTCTCTCTCTCTCTCTCTCTCTCTCTCTCTCTCTCTCTCTCTCTCAGATTTCCCACCCTCTGTCTTCCTTGCCTGTAGGTCAAAATGTTCTCTGAAGAAAATGTTTTACTTTGAAACTAGAGATTGGAAACATCTGACATTTGAGAAGAACATAAGTAGTGGTTTCTAGTATCACATAAAATGTGTTGCCAGGGAAGGAAAGTGAGACCCTGATGTGTTATAAAGCCAGGGGCAGAGACAGCAATAGGTGAGGGATGTCATGGGAAGGATGGAACCCAGCACCTTCCTTCTTGCTCTACTTGATGCAACCCAACAAGGACTTAGCGAGGGCCCATTGTTCCCAATCACAAAAGTTGCAAGACCCTAGAAGTCCTGTGCCTGGAAGTAGGCAGGTACTCAGAGGTGAGAGGTGAGTCAAGTAGCCTGGAGAGGGCTCAGTTGGGAAAGCACCTGCTGTGTGTGTGTGTGTGTATGTGTGTGTGTGTGTGTGTGTGTGTGTGTGTGTGTGTGTGTGTGGTAACTAGAATTTGGGTCCTGTCTTAGGGTTTTACTGCTGTGAACAGACACCACGACCAAGGCTGGCTTACAGGTTCAGAAGTTCAGTCCATATCAAGGCAGGAGCATGGCAGCATCCAGGCAGGCATGGTGCAGGAGAAGCTGAGAGTTCTACATCTTCATCCTCCTAAGGTTGCTAGCAGAATACCGACTTCCAGGCAGTTGGGATGAGGGTCTTAAAGCCCACACCCACAGAGACACACCTTCTCCAATAGGGCCCCTCCTTCTAATAGTATCATTCCCTGGGCTGAGCAGACACAAACCATCATGGGTCCCCAGCTCTCACATAAAAGCCAGGTGATGAAGTATGTGCCTGTGATTTCAGCAATGGGAAGCAGAATAAGCATCCCCAAGGCTTGCAGGTCAGATAGTCTTCCTGAGTCAGTGACATCCAAGTCCAATGAGAGACCCCGAGTCACTAACCTTTGTTGTCTACATACATGTTTGTGCACATGCACACCTCTACTTCCATCACACACACACACACACACACACACACACACACACACACACACACACGAACCAGTACCTCTGAGTCCACTGGTTTTCATGTGACAGAGGTAAGGCTCTCTGAGGCTGCAACTTGGACCTGGCTTCTAGAAGGGGAGGAAGGGTCATAGGTGGAACATAAAATCTGGCTTTGATTAAAACCCAACTCTGAGTAGCATCAAGAGTGGTGTCTCCTAGTCAGATTTCTGATTATCTGTTCTGAAGATTTCCTTCAATGCTCAGCTGAAGAAACATCACTGAAAAGAGACCCAGGAGATGCATCGTGTATACGAATTCGTTCCTCCAACAGCAGGACACAGAAGTTACCTGTGCAGGCTAGAGTTTGTCTTTCCAACATTTGGTGAAAATATTTTACCTCAAGAGTTCCATAAACATCCCCTTGTCCTTTTAAAACCTAGTCTGTGGAATGGCAAAGAGAGAGAGAGAGAAAGAGAGAGAGAGAGAGAGAGAGAGAGAGAGAGAGAGAGAGAGAAGAGGACTAATATCCAGAGACATTTCACTCCCTTCTAATTGACACACATAGAACTTTCTGGATTTTCTTAGACCATCACAGACAAGAAGCGGTGGCAAACCACCCCTTCCTCCATGGAAAAGCCAGTAAGCTTTTTGGTACCATTTCTTTGAGCCCCTTAGAATGTGCTTGTTCTTTCTGTTGCTTGGTTCCCTGCAACATGAGGGAATAGTGCTGCAAAACTACCCGGCAGAGTTCAATACTCAGAGATTAACCAGCTGTCACTCAAGCCTTGTGCTTTGGTATTTTCCTCCCCTTTTCATAGCTTCATTTAAGGCCATGATGGAACGGAAGGAAGACAATGCTACCTGCAGTGAATAGAAGCTGAGATAACTCGTCCCAGGTGCAATTTCAGCACCTTGCATTGACTACTCTGAGAAACTGGACCCATGGCCTCTCTCCCTGCATTCTAAAGAAAGAAACAGGCTTCACCCCTGCCCTGGCCTCCTGGCGCCCCTTATCTCTGCTGTCCTCTGCCTTTGCCTGACAACACTGTCTCTGAAATTTACTTCTGGCTCTATCAGATCGCTTGTCAAAGAAGTCTTCATGGTTTAATTCTTTAATTCCTGGGTCACTGTTAGTCACCCCCAGGATCAGAATTCAGCCTGGTTCTAATCCTATTGCCTGTGAATTCATTTTACCTCAATCTTCTTGCCACCTTATTTCCAGAACCCGTTTCCTGCTCTCACAAAAGCTTGGCGGTGGGGGGAGGGGCGGAAGAGGCCTTGAATTGAATTGATATGAATGATCAAAAGTGACCAGAAGGTTAACATGAATATTCATGAGCTGGGACAGCTTTCAGGCCATGTCATTGACTATCTTAAGACCTCAGAATAGCCCAGGTCTCTCTACATATCCCCAAAGGCATACAGTAATGTTTCTCAATACTAGGGATAGAGTGTCCCCTGATGAAGGGGGAAAGAAGGAGCTTTTTCAAAACTCAGCCATTGGAGAAAGGCCCATGTCAACTGCATCCTGGAATCTAGGGCTTGTTTAAGGATCAATTAACTGCCTGTCACTGTAAGAGGAGACAGGCAGGGAGGAGGTGACCAGAGACGGACCAGACAGCATTTAGATGGACATAACCGGAACCCCAAACGGTCCTGCGCTCCAGACCGTCCTGAGCCGTTCTCCATCATTCAGTGTTAATAGAGGTCTCTGTTTTTGCCGTTGGGGAATGGCAGTGCAAGTTGAAGGAGCCAGGGAAAGGCTGAACAGGCTGATGGGGATGTGGCAGCCAGGATGAATGGATGACATAGCTAGTGTAGAACAGTCCCCAGCACCAAGCATCACACAGAAACAGTTCCCCATGGAGTGACTACAACTACGTAACTCTTCCTCTGAGCTGAAGGGGTTTATCCTTTAAATTCCTGCCTGGTGGGGTTGGGAAATTATATTTAAATCTCTGTCCCATTTCTGACCAAGAGTTTCCCAGCAAATCCCAAAGAAAGGCCGTTAATCCGCCTGAAAATCCTAGGCTGACTGAACGGTTACTGTTCAGGGATTTCCTTGGGTGATGTGAATTATCAATCTCCTTCCAACAGCTCAGAACTGAACCCCACAGGAGCTTGGTCTAGAGACAGCGGAGAAGGAAATCTCTGAGCTACTTCCTGTTAGCCTAGAGGTAATTGAGCATCTCTCCATTTGCTCTGCTACCGGGCAAGAGGAAAAAGTGTCCATTAAGTATCAAAGTTGGAGGCTTTGACTACCACCCAGTTACAAAGTAACTGACTCTTCCAATCTCTGTGCCTCCTCCTGGGTACCACTTCAACTTCCGTTAGTTCTCAGGAGGTGGGTATTTCCAATTTAACACTGAGGTCAGAGAAAATAGCATTCAGTTGGATTTATACAATCTCTGCAAACTAGGGACTCTAACTCTCATATGCTGTATCAGGGTACCACAAAGAATGTTCTGGAAAACAAGCTCAGAGGAGGAATTCATGTTTTTTGATAGATTTCCAAAAAGGTTGTTTGGGGAGGCAACTCATTGATTGGACAGGCATCCTAAATCACAAACCCATTTGGACTGATTAGTAACTAAGTACATTCGAGAAAAGGCATAGAGAGCCCATCCATGGGTGTGGATTTCACTGTTTTACCAAACTCCCTCCCTGTAGTCTTAATTCGCCTTAGTAGATCCCAGACACAGACCAGGCAGTAACAGAAGCAGTTCTTCTCTGAAACTCCCACCCAGGTAAAAGCAGACCCTTCACTGCAGAAAGAATTTCAGGCTGGTTTACAGATGAACTCCTGGGACTCTCCTGCCTCTACCCTCAACTGTTCCCTCCCTACATGGCCAGTGTTGGGACTATAGACACTTTCGGTTTTAACCTCGGTGCTCGGGGCCCTGCTTCCACCATCACTCTTCCAGAGCAAGGATTTTACTGAGGCATCTCCCCAGCAGCCAGAGTTGGATTTTAATAGAAGGAAAAGTTAACATCAATTCAAACAGAAGAGTGGGTAGAGAGGTGCTCTGTGTGAGAGACCAAGACAGAGTCAAGTGTGGGGTGGGTCGAATGTCTTTATTATAGCCATATTAAGAATGCTGGTGGGCTTTGAAGACATTATCTTTAAAGGGTTCTTAAGTTAAATGTGATCGTAGAGGGGCCGCCAGGTACACAAGAGGTTCACAGAAGACAAGGTAAAATCATAGAGCAGCCAGAGTTGTAAGTGAAGCTAGGGTGTAATAAAAGATCTGTTTGTGAGGTTCCCAAAGAGTATCAGGTTTACAGTTTGGAAAAAAGTGGTAGGGGAGTTCTTGAATTTAAAGGCCATCAAAGCCACACCAGGCCACTGACTTTTGGGTCCTTTGTCCTGCAGACTCAGAATGAATTTTGTGGACAAAGGAAGGGTGAATTTCAGAAGGGAATTTTATTACAGGTGAATGCTCAAGAGAAAGGAAGCAGACAGGGCAACTTTAGAGGAAGTGGTTTTCTAGAAAGAGCTGCAACTGGGGTCGAGAGCTTATAACTGTAGGTTAATAAGGCCCTGTTGGGCTGAGATGTGGGTGTGTGAGTTGGTCAGTCCAGTTGCCCTGCTCACAAGGTGGAACTGGAGTTTTAGACAAAAGTTCCAAGGCATTTTGTCTCCCAGAGCTTCTAGGTGAATACTCATTAAAGTTGTCATTTAGAAGGAGAAGAAAGACAAAAATCAAGAAACCAGAGCTTGGATCAGCACCCTTCAGCATTTTGCTGTTTGGGAGCTCTGGTCAGGACAGTATTGCCAATAGAACCAAGGACATTTCCAGCTTCCAAAGAGGATGGAACTGGTTGTCATGGACAAGAAGCACATGTGTTGGTTTTCAAGTCACTGTACACAAACTGGCTGCTTTCTTTCTCCTGTTCTCAGGAGGAGAAAGCCATCCTTGAAGGTCATATTCTCTGAAGCCTTGAGCACATCCACAGCTATTTTAACATTTTTGAAAATATCTTTATACAGCAAATGTTAATTTTTTCTAGAATCCCTGATTCTCAGTTACCAGAGGCTTCAAACAGACTCCAGGGCTAGGGACCTCTTCTTCTCAAGTGCCCATAATTTTTTATTGAGTTTCTATCCAGCCATAGTCTGGGGGTGCACCCACAAGTGCCATGCTCCCATAGTCTTCCAGGTCCACCTTAGGAAGACTCTGCCTCAGGTACCACCCAATTCTAGGAATGACAGATTTAAAAAATAGTGAACAGTCAAGTCAGAAACCGAAGACCTCAGGATGCTTCCTAGTCAGTCAAAGGCAAAGCCACTTCCTACTTCATCATCTGGCTTCCTTAAAACAGTGACCACATCTTAGTGACAGGAGGTGGACAGAAGGCTGTCTCCAGTCCCTGCGCAGCAGACTTTAGAACAGGAACTTCTCCACCTCAGAAAAGGAGCTCAACAGAAAAGAAGAATACAAGAACCATCACCCGCTAGAGGTGTAAGGCAGGCTGTGGGTGTTGCTGAGTTGAGGAAAGGCTTTAGACAAGAGAGGTTGGAAATAACATTGCTCAACAATATAGAAAACACGGCTGAATTTGTATTTCTGAAAATCAACAACAAATTTAGTATGTCTAGTGCACCATTTCAGATATGTTTACATCCAGTATTCCAGCATTTGCCTAAAATTCCAGTTTAGCCAGATGCCTTGGGTTTTCTATTAGTGGAGTCTGACAAATGTAGGAGAGGAGAATCCACACAAAGTAATCTAATAAAAACATTTTTTTCAAGGCTAGAGATGTAACTCAGTGAACATTTATTTACCCAACATACACAAGGCCCTGAATTTGACTCTCAATGCTGAAAGGACACATCATATTGTTATGAGAGTAGGTTGCTGTCTGTATCCTTCTTGATAACTCCATTCCTTATTTAGGGAGCCCAGTGTATGGCCTCTCCTTTCTGGCCACTTGACTGTAAGGTCCTGGGTTCGTCTTCTAGCTGAAACAGTTAGGTTGTACTCATCTCTGCATCTTAGTAATGTGCTTTGTTTGTTTGTTGTGTATATGTGCACATGTATAAGATATGTGAGCATACCTGCTCATGGGTGTGGATGAGGACATGCTCATGCCACACTGACCATGTGGAGGGTCAGAGGACAATGGTATCAACTCAGTTCTCACTGTCCACCTCGAAGAAGACAGAATCTCTTCACCACTGCATAAGCCAAACTAGCTGACCTGTGAGCTTCTAGAGATTTTCCTGTCCTTGCCTCTTTTCTGTTGGTGCCCTGGGATTGCAAATGCTTGGACATTTGTGTCTGGTGTTTCTGTGGGTGCTGGGTCTGAATGAAGATGGTCAGGCTTGTACAGCAAGTATGTTTCCTCACTGATTTATCTCCACAGCTCTCGGTGTGCCTTTAAATCCCAGAGTCTCTGATAATAGAAGCATTTGGGCAGACAGAAGCTACCAATGTAGAATGTGGTCCCCAATCTTCTTGATCTAATAAGAAGAGAGTTTGGGGCTGGAGAGATGGCTCAGTGCTTAAGAACACCGACTGCTTTTCCAGAGGCCCTGAGTTCAATTCCCAGCAAGCACATGGTGGCTCACAACCATCTGTAATGGGATCTGATGCCTTCTTCTGGTATGTCTGAAGACAGTTACAGTGTACTCACATACATAAAATAAATTCTTTGAAAGAAAGAAAGAAATAAGGAAAGAAAGAAAGGAAGGAAGGAAGGAAGGAAGAAAGAAAGAAAGAAAGAAAGAAAGAAAGAAAGAAAGAAAAGGGTAAAAGAAAATAAATTTTTAAAAAAATAAGAAGAGAGTTTGGAGGCAAGAGGAATATTTGAACACCAAAACATTGTCTATCTGTAGTAAACAGGAGGATCAGGAGGGGAGAGAAGATGTGGTCTCCACCCTCAGGAATTTCTCAGTGTACTTGAGGCGAGTTCAAGGAGCCATCAATGTCCATCCTGGCCCAGAGCACACACATCCACACCAGCAGCAATTCCCAGCTAGCAACTGCCACCGCTGGGCTGGCTTGCACGCCTCTCAAGTCTGGCAAATAAGCAGAAAATGCACCCAAATGTGATAGTCTATTATTTAAAGCAATGGGAACATTTGGGTGCAGGATCCCTGAGTGCCCAATTTAATAGGATAATGCATCAAGAGCCGAGTGTTGCTTTGCACACACAATACATGTGCATTAAGAAAAGCACCCAGACATTAGGAGAATTTAATATCATTTTGTATTGGATACAAGCAAAGCCAGCCCTCTCTTCTGAAGGTAAAGAGAGCAGGAAATGTGAATATCGTGGAATGTGAGCATCCCTCTGAGGAGCCAGTTTTCTTTGCTACTATAAACTAATCTGGTCCAGAGGGAGCCCTTTCATTTAGATACACGTCACCAAAAACATATTTCTAGAGGGACTGGGGAGATGTGGGTCACCAGTATCACCTCACAGCCAGCTGTGGTAGCATGCACAAAATTGACAAAGGGAATCTGGAGCCCGCTGGTGTCCCTATCAAAGTGAGGGGCACCCATTGATGGAAAACCCTGTGAGTGACTTCCAGGAGGCAGAAGACAGCCATTCCACTCGGTGATGGGAATCCACTTTATGGCAAGAGACAGTCTTCAGAAAAATGATGCCGCCTGTCCTAACTCCATTCTCTGTATTTTTAAGATGTGCATGGACCCCATAGAACAACAATACCAACCAACCAGAGCTCCCAGGAATTAAACCACTATCCAAAGAGTACACGTGGACGGACCCATGGCTCCAGCTGCATATGTAGTAGAGGATGGCCTTGTTGGGCATCAATAGGAAGAGAAGCCCTTGGTCCTGCCAAGGCTTGATGCCCCAATGTAGGGGAATGTCAGGGCAGGGAGGAGGGAGGGGGTGGGTGGGTGAACACTGTCATAGAAGCAGGGGGAGGTGGGGATGAGATAGGGGGTATGGAGGAGAATCCAGGTAAAATATATCCTTAGTTATAAAAAAAAAAAAGATGTGCATGGGATTTATTTTTCTTGGAAACAATCAGATCTCAGACATAGACATAATTGCATTTACAAAAGAAGCTTATTCCTTTTTGAGTCTGGGCGAGGACTCTTCCTCCCACGCCTCTCTCCCCACCCCGCACACACACAGAGAAAGCATACAGAAAAGACCAGGGTCAATCAGGAGATAGAAGGATGACGGAAAGCCTGGGCTAGTACCTCTGTGCTGCATTCTCTGGAGGGGCAGTGGAGGTCGAGAAAGAGTCTGGTCAAGCTGCTGTTGGCTAGTTTGAATAAAGTGGGAGGGGAGTGGATTTTGGGCACCAGGGTTGGAGTCTAGCTTGGGGTGATTTAGGGTAGGATATGGGCTCTGGATTAATTGTTTTGCACACTAAGGGTGATCTGTCTGCTATCCTAATCCTGGGAGGACAGTGCATCCCCCAGGTCTGTAAGACCCAGGTATCAACACATCAAAAAGTACAGAGAAGGTTAAACATGACTAATGCAACCCTTCCCTGTAAAATCCCAATTTTCTGGACAACTGAAACCATAATCTGACAGCTTTAATCTCTTGTAGGAAGGTCCTGTGGGCAGAAGGAATTGTAATCTTTATGGATAACTCTCTCTTCACAGTTGGCTAGCCAAGTGGAGTGAAGCCCAAACAGAGACCATGGGATCAGCAGAGCTTAGAGAAAGTCTGCAGCTTGTCAGGAGGAGCATAGAGATTCATGAGATGACAAGTTATTCTGTGATGTGCCCCAGGACAGGCAAGAAAAGGAAGACGTTGTCCGTTGAAGTTTCTGGTTGCAAACAACAAAATCCACTTTTGCCAACTGAATCAAAACATACAAAATATGAAGGCCATGAACTTGGTGCATGCCTGTCATTGTAGTACAAAAGAAGCTTAGAGAGAAAGATTTCAAGTTCAAGGCCAGCCTGGGCTACATAAGGAGGCTCCGACTCAAAGCGGAAGGAAGATGAGGAGGAGGAGGCACAGAAAGTATATACAGGATATTACAGAGCTGGAGAGTTACGATGCCAGAGACTAAACAGCTAAAAACAAAACAAACAAAAACCAAAACTAAAACAACACCCAGCTACACCATATAACTTTTTCTAACAGAAATACAAGACTACTGCCTTTTCTGCTAGGTACTATGTTGCTTGGTGAGGCAGGAAAGAGGGAGAAGTGGTGAAAATTAAGGAAGCTGAGGGGCGGGGGAGGAGTCCAGCACCCTGGATTCTGGTTTAAGTCTTTGACCTGCTGAGAATTGAGAACTCCAGTAAAACTACCAGCGCTTGCCATACCAGCTGTACCAATTGCCCACACAGAAGCAATGTCCCTTTTTTATAAAGGTATTTTCAAACATTGGCCTAAGCCTTTTCCCCCTTCCCAACTGTAAACCTACAATTTTCCAGGACTCTCAACCAGAAACCCTAGTTACAGTTAAAAAAAAAAAAAAAGTTCGGAGCCCTTTGCCAGCCCTAATGGATCCTTATTTTATCAGATAATTCCATCCAAGGTGTTGGGATTCTGTAAACCCCACCCCTCAGTTACCTAGCAACTACCAAGTATACCCCCATCCCTCAGTTACCTGGCAATATCGAGGTATGCTCCACCCACCCCAGTTACCTGACACTATAAAAGGGGCTGCTTGCCCCCTCCTCTCTCTCTTGCCCTTCTCTCTCTTTTGCTCTCTCTCTCTTGCTCTTGCTCTCTTCCACCCTTGCCCCTTCTCTTTCCCTTCCCTTCCCCCCTCTCTTTCCCTGTGCTTAGGCTGGCCTCTACTCCTCTACTTCTCTATTCCTCTCTTCTCTCTGCCTCTACTACCCTCTTAACTCCCACATGACCTGCATAAACTGTATTCTGTAGTTTACTGTAGTGTGACCTTAGGGGGAAAGGATTCCCAACATGGGCCCTCCAGAGGCATCTCCCTTGCCCCGAGGCCTCACCACACCTCCATGGACCATTCCCCCCCACCCCATCCTTTTCCTAACATTGGTGCCGAAACCTGGGACGTCTTCTTTTAACATTAGTGCCCTGTGTGAGGAGATTAGGTTTTCTCATGACTGGATATCTCTTTTTCCTTTTACAAGACCCCTCTGTTGCCACCCTACAATCTCACTTATCAAAAAGACAGAGAAAACAAACAAACCCCACAAGTTTCTTAGCAGTACTTTGAGGTATGTCTGAGAGCCACCAAAAGTGTTTACATGGCTGAAAGAAAGCTAAGTGACTCTCTCCTGAGACGCTCACACCAACACCTGGGTGTCTCTTTTTCTCCCATGGGCACCTTTCTTTGCTTAACCTCTGTGTTTAGCATGCATGTCTTTAGTAGTTTGGAACTCTTCTTGGAAGACCACACCCATGTTCTCTCTCTGAGTAGTTTTCTTCTGACTTCTAATAAATTTCAACTCTGCCGCCTACTTCCTTATCTTGACATCCTTTCTACCCTGAAGCTAAATGTCTGGCTTTATGTGAGGTTGATGTACCTTGATTAATGGAGCTTTTCTATTTTTCCAGCTACTACAGGTGAGAGTCAAACTGGGTGCTATGCTGACACTGGACCCTGAGTTCAGTTTCTCTAGCCCAGTCCAGGTATGCTAGAAGAGCTGCCATTCCTGCCTTCAAGCTGGCAAAAGCAACACCAAGGGGTCAAATCCCCCCATAACATGCAGAGGTCTAACTGTTAAGGAGAATAGGGAATGTAAGCCCTCAGGAAGTCAAACCATGAGGGGACTAGGCTTGGATTGGCCAGCTTGGGTCAGTTCTCACTGTGTTGTAGTGAGTATGAACTCCCCCCCCCCAGGGGTGAATGTGTTTGAACACTCAGGTCAGTTCTCACTGTGTTGTAGTGAGTATGAACTCCCCCTCCAGGGGTGAATGTGTTTGAACACTCAGGTCAGTTCTCACTGTGTTGTAGTGAGTATGAACTCCCCCCTGGGGGGTGAATGTGTTTGAACACTCAGGTCAGTTCTCACTGTGTTGTAGTGAGTATGAACTCCCCCCCCCGGGGGGTGAATGTGTTTAAACACTCAGGTTCTAACTGGAGGCTGAGATGACAGAACCTTTAGCATGTGTGTGCTACGTGGCAGTCATCCTGGAGGTTACCTCCACCTGGGCTGCCTGATGTGCCAGATGTGAGGAGCCCTGTCTCCTGCCCTTAAGTCCTTCTGTTGGGTGTGTTGTTTACAGTGGTAAGAAAAGCATCCAATAAAGGACAACGGTAAGAACCAGACTCCAGCCTTCCAGAAAACAAACAAGAGAATAAAAGCAACTGTCAGGTGCTCCTCTGTCTGTGTCCCTGTGAGCTGGGCAGAAAGGCTGAGTAATCGGGTGGGGGTGGGGGGAAGGCAAGATCACTAAGACCCTTTAAATAAGTACACAGCATTTGCCTGCAGACATATTCCTGAAACAATGAACTAAATCACCCACTAAGTACCACATATAATATTTATCACCCTAAGCATCCCTCTGCGAACCCTTTCACAAAGTGAATAACTACCCTCCCATATTTCTTCTGTGTGAAACTAAATTTAATATATTGAACTTTCTTAAATCAAGCTGTGCCATCCCCCTGGAACCTTTAAAAGAATGGGAGATCGCAAATTTCTTGAAAAGGAGGCCTTAAAAGTCACCGACACACAAGCGCAGCCGGAGGGAGCTGAGGCAGTGTAAGCCCTGTGCTCTTATGTTGGGTCAGAGGAAGCTAGTGGCCCGTTTCTACACCCAGCAAGATTTACCTAATAGTCACGAGGATGTCAAGTCCCACAGAAGTGCTGTGAATGGCTACTCTGAGGACTAAAGGGAGCCCACGATGATTTGGCTTGCCACCTGCCACACACTGGCGTTTGATTTCTCTCTCTCTCTCTCTCTCTCTCTCTGTGTGTGTGTGTGTGTGTGTGTGTGTGTGTGAATATGTGTGTGTGTATCTGTGTGTGAGTCTGTGAGTGTATGTATCTGTGTTTGTGTCTGTGAGTGTATGTATCTGAGTGTGAGTCTGAGTGTGTGTATCTGTTTGTGAGTCTCTCTGTGTGTGTATGTTTGTGTGTGTTGGCATTAGGACAGCTCCTACCCTCAGCAATGGTACCACCCACAGGTGACAGGAACCTGGCACATCCATCGCCATGGAAACAGCCAAAGCATTCCCAGGATACACAGGTTCACAAGCCTACTTCCACCTGGAAGCAAATGACATCACTACCCCTAGAAAAGACCGAAACCCCTCCCCTCTCTTTTCTCTCCTCTCCTCTTCTCTTCTCTCCTCTTGACCCTGACCCCTGTTCCTGTTCTATTAAACCTCTCCACATGGAACCGTGTTGGTTTGGTGTGCTTTGTCCAGGCATGAGCCGAAAAATCTAATTAACAACAATCTGAGTGCTGGGAACCAAACTTAGGTCCTCTGGAAAAGCAGCAAGCGCTCGTAACCACTAAGCCATTTCTCCAACCCCACTCACTGCAGTTTGATCTTAACACCTGACTAAGCCCAGTGTGCAGCTAAGAACTCTTTGGGGTACCCAGTCACCCTGAGCAAAAATGTGTGTGCTAGAGTTACACACCCCAGTGTTGGATGGGAGAAACAGGTAGTCATTGTTCTCACACAAGCAGGGGAGACCTGATAATTGACACCTCACTGGTCTGCAACACGCAAAGCAAAATTGCTGAAACTGTGGTGGCTGTGTGACGTGGGGGATGGGCTCTCCCGGACTAGCCTCAGATTTTTTTATTATTATTATTTTTATCAGTCTGGCCCTGAGACCTGGAGGCCAAATGCTGTACATAATGAAAGATTTCTCTGCTGGCTCACTCAAATCTCAGCTCATAATGGAGAGACAGCCTCTCACTAATAGATTCCTGTACTCTTTCCCCCAGTGCCTCGTCAGATAATAGCACCATTGGAGCAATGACAGAGGGGAGTCCAACGGACACATCTCCCACGCCCAACGGGGGGGGGGGGGGGGGGGAGGGGTTTCTGTGTGGCACTTGGTGGAGCAGAATCAAATTATTTATGGGCCATTTAGATGCAAATGTATGGTGCATTTAGCAAACAGGCTGCATATGCGGACAATTTAGCCACACAAAGACTGCATAAGGAAGACCCATCTAATCTTCCTGCATCTACTGGGTCTCTTCAGAGGGGATTTGGATTTTCTCAGAATTGATCAAACTTGACAAGCAATTTCTACCTAATGTTTAGGCGGGCCGCTTTTCTCCATCTGTAGGTGAGAAATCCTATTCTCTGCTAGAGTCGAGTAATGCGAAAAGCTACAGACGAGAGTTAAGGGGGGAAAAGAGAAAATATTATGCCCAGGACTATGTTGACATAGAAAATAGGTTTTGGTTTAGCAGCTTTGAAATTACTAAACATTTCCATTTGACACAGCTTCCTCTGCCGCCCTCTTTGTGTCTCCCGAGTGGAGGGAGTAGAAAAGACAGCAGACAGCCCAGCCTTCTCCGCACAACAGCAGCCTGTTCTTGCACAAGCTACCAGCTGGAGGTCTGCATCTTGCCCAGGGCTTGGAAAAGCAACACCAACCTTCCAGAGACTCCTAGAATCAATGAAAACTATATTACGGAAAAAGAGAGACCAAATTTGAAAACTCGACTCCGTCTGGAGTTTATTATCAAAATGTCAGCTTGATTCAGTTGTCCTAAACCAATGGTTGACTTCGAGAGAGGAAACCCAATAAGCACAGCAGGTCAGGGGGGTCAAATGGCATCAGCTGGATTTTTTTCGTGGCAGGTTGAGAGCAGGCTGCCTAGGGGTTATTCAGGGTGTTCTGACACCAGCCGGGAAGCTCTACACTTCCACAGCCCACCTCCAGCCTGGTGGGTTTATATCCAGATGTTACACCCTGACTTGAAAAGTGAAGTCTACCTTGTCTTTCATCTGGAGCCAGGGCAGGAACTCCAGCCTGCGATTGGTCCATGGGGGTCCTAAAGATTACAGCAGAGAGAAATCTCTGGCCACTGCAGGAAGCCCTCTGGCTGGGTTCTGGGGACATTTACATACTTCTCAAAGAAACTCTCCAGCTTCCCGAAAGGCTGACTAATGCCTTGATTCAAGACACAGTGATAAAGCACCGGGGACTCTGGGCTAAGTGCGTTTTACATTTCTTAAGAAACAAATAGATTTTAAAAAAATAATGTCATTGAAAGAAATTGAGATGGTATGATTTTTTTTTTTAAGAAAGCTTTTTATTTGAGATCTTAGAATTGCAAATGCCCAGAGCACAGATTCCAGTAGACTCCACAGCATGCCCCTTTAGGCAACCAAGAGACTCTTTTGAAGGTCACAGGATAAGGTCAAGTGGGAGAAGCCTTTGTGTCAAGAATAATGACAAGCTGTCAGATGTGGTAGCCCACACCTTTAACCACAGCACTCAGAGAACAGAGGCAAATCGACCTCTGTGAGTTCAAAGCCATCCTAGTCTACAACGTCATTTCAGACCATCTAGGTTGCATAGTGGCTGGAATTTTTTATTTCTACCACTCATTGGTGGAGCCTAGGCCAGCCATCCACCTCCTCGTTCTAGCAGAATTCAATTGCACAATCTTCCAGATGTTCCATCTCAGGAAGTAACTGTCTCTTAGCCTAATCAATAAGTTCCCAGAATGGTCACTACAGAACAAGAAGGCATCTGGGTCACAAGAGTCACTGCTGTCAACTTTTTTTCAAAGTTTTATTATTATAGGTGTTGGACACCAACTAATGATGACTTAACTTTGGGGTAGGTAGAACCTATAAAGATCCAATAGATTAGTTAATATATCCCATAGATTTTTTTTTTCTACCTGCTTGCTGAAAAATTGTGATGTCAGTTGCAGATGTTGGTGATAAATGACTCTAAAGGGAAGATAGGATAAGCTCAGGGTAACCTTGGCTCTGGACCTGTGACATTTCATCTTTCTACACTCACCTCCAATCACAGCCTGTAGAACCTTCAGTGTGGGTGTGGCTTCTGTGTGGGTGTGGCTGTTTCAGGGAACTACAGTTCACAGTTGGTTTTTGTAAACTTTATTTCAGAGATGGCTGTCAATACAAAAACTACAGCTCTTGGGCCAAAGGGAATGAAAAAGTTTATTTCGGAGCCAAATTTGAGTGATTATTGCCTAGGAGAACATACATTTAGGTCACCACACTTCCATGTTCCAACGTGGAAGCAGTTACATGGTGTTTCATAGGAACGGGATGGAGACAATTATAAACCAAAGCAATTTTAAGATGTGTTAGTGGATATATCAGAGATGCAGGCTATAGACAGGCAGATGCCCCTTGAGGACATCGTTAGCACTCTGGTTGGTGGAAAATGGGCTTTTGTTAATATATTCCACAGTTTATATCTGTTGATCATAATGTTAGGCCAACATAGAGGTAGGCAAGGGATGCTCTTTGAGGAGCTAAAGATAGCTCAAGAGAAATTGTAGTCAGTCTCCCAGACCTGTGACATCTCCACTTCTCCATAGCCACGGAAGCTTGAATCAGTCCACCGACCACACCGAGCTTCTTTCTAGGAATTTTCTTTCACAGACTGGTAAGTGCCACTCCCTTGGAGCCTGCTTTTAGCTTTTGCTTCCTGTATAGACTGTTTCCAGATTCTTAGCATAATATTAAAATAATCATCTCATTCCCTGCCTCCGGGACTGTATACTTTCCGTATCTCCACAGCCTGGCCGCTCACTTCTTCTCTTTGTACCACCATAAAGATTGTTACGTCCATGTATCAAACCTTCTGGTATTATTGCCAGCGAACCACACCAGGACACTAGCACTGTACTGTTTGAAGCCTACAATTATTCAAACCACATATTTTTAAAAACCTCCTCATTCATTTACTGATTTAGTGTGTGTGTATGTGTGTGTGTGCACACATATGTGGAAGTTAGAGTCAGACATTAGGTGTCTCCCTTAATTTCTCTTTACCTTATTTTTCTGAGGCAGAGTCTCTCAATAAACTGGAGGCTGTCAATTCAGGTATATTGGCTGGCCAACAAGTTGCAGGGATCTTCCTGTCTCCACCTCTTCAGAGCTGGGGGTACAGGCGTACTCCACGGTGTCTGGCTTTTTAACATGTGAATTCTGTGGCCCAAGCTCAAGACCTTGTGTTGGATCAATAAACACTTTACCAATTCTGCCTTCTCTCTGGCCTCAAACCTGTTTCCTTCCTGAAAATATTTTGTTGTAGTAACACAGGAAGAAATACGAGCCATCATGTTAAAAATGAGTAACTGTATCTGTAATCTCTAAGGTACAGGTTGCAACTTTCTACATTAGGATTAAGGTACACGTAAGCACTGCCAACACGAGTCACAGCTCTCATCATAAAGGGAATAAAACATCGTTTATCCTGGCGCCATTTTGAGTGACAATGTCCAAGGGCACAGACACAAGTCACCCCAAATTCCATATTCTGTCATGAAAGCATTTTTATGAATGTTTATGTCTGTTATTTAGGACAAAGGAAGTCATCAGTCAAGGTAAGCTTGAGGCCTATTGATGGATATATCAGAGAGGCAGATACAATGGGCCGAGGGAAGCTTTTCTATAGATAGATCCAAGATGCTATCTGATGACATTCTTAGCTTTTGGGTTGGTAGAAGCTGGTGGGTCTGCTAAGGTAATATATATTGAAGCCCCCACCCCCAGTAGTCACAGGAAGTTAGTTCTGACACAGAATATTTGGTGGGCAAGAAATGGAAATGGCTGTCTGGGTCTATCGCTAGTACAAGATAAGGTAATTAATAATAGATTAATAATAGATAAATAATATTAATAATAATAATAAGGCCTCTGGCCATAATAACATCTCAACTTGTCCATAGCATAGAAGTCTTATCCAGCTAGTTCTCATTCACAGCGCTACTCTGTGTCCTGTTCTTATGAAAAAGCTTAATCCAAGGGATCGGACATGTTCTTGCCAGTAGCAATATGTGTTACTGGATATCTTAGTTACTGTTCCATTGCCATAAAAGACACCATCACCAAGGTAACTTTTGTAACAGAAAGTATTTAATTGGGGGCTAGCTCCCGGTTTCTGAGGGTTGGCCTGTTATCACTACAGTGGGGAGAAGACAGCCATATCTTTGGAGCAACAGCTGAGAGCTTTGTATCCTCAGCCACAGGCAGCAGCAGCAGGTCAAGAGAGACTCTGGCTCTGGTGTGGGCTTTTGAAATGTCAAAGTTCACTTCCAGTGACACACTTCCTCTAACAAGGCCACACCTTCCCATCCTTTTCTAAAAGTTTGTCAGTTTGGGACAAAACATGAAAATAAACATATGAGCCCATTGGGGGTGCATTCTCATTCAAACAATCACTTTATTTCAGTAACTTCCCTACACGTTATTTACATCAAAATGCTAAAAAGTTTATATTTAACGCCGAGTTTTCCATATTGCTACTTCAGTGAATTCCAAAGCATACATTTATCCAAATGTATTCAGATGTTATCCAAACATAACATTTAAGTTGTTGCACTGGCTGTTTTCGTGTCAACTTGACACAAGCTGGAGTTATCACAGAGAAAGGAGCCTCAGTTGAGGAAATGCCTCCATGAGATCCAGCTGTAAGGCATTTTCTCAACTAGTGATCAATGGAAGAGGGCCCAGCCCATTGTGGTGCCATCCCTGGGATGGTAGACCTGGGTTCTATAAGAAAGCAGGCTGAGCAAGCCAGGGGAAGCAAGCCAGTAAGCAACATCCCTCCATGGCCTCTGCATCAGTTCCTGCTTCCTGACCTGCTTGGGTTCCAGTCCTGACTTCCTCTGGTGATGAACAGCAATGTGGAAGTGTAAGCTGAATAAACCCTTTCCTCCCCAACTTGCTTCTTGGTCATGATATTTGTGCAGGAATAGAAACCCTGACCAAGACAGCTATCTTTAATAATAATTAAAGCTAAAAATAAAAATGGGCTAGAAAAAAAATCCTAAAAAATATTTACAAATTAGTGTTTGTATAATAACTTCCTTTGCCATGGAGAATTCAATGATATCCCCAGTGAAAATACTGTAGATAATTATTACTCTTTCTCCAACAAGTGCGTGCATGCATGTGTGTGTGTGTGCACTCGTGCACAAGTTCATGTGTGTGTAAGGAGGTGTATATGTGTACATATGCATGTGGAAGCTAGAATGAGGCGAGTCATGGGTCTCATTCCTTAGGACATTCAATGCACTTCATTTTTTTAAACCAAGCCTCTCAGTGGGACCTGCAGTTTGCCACAGGGATTAAGGGAGAATGAAATGCTGGCCAGTGACATGCAGGGATCTGCCCATCTCCTCTTCCCAGAGCTGGGATTACAAGCATGCTCAGGACTTGAACTTGAGTTCTCATTTCCACACATCAAGCATTGTACAGACCAAGCTATTTCTCCCAGCCTTCCAGCGGCTTTTAGTTTTCAATAATCTTAGTCTTCAACTTTATATAAGCCTTTCATGCATGATATAAAATGAGGACATTTATTTGGGGAAAAAGTCAATGCTTGGAGAGAAACCAGTGGTTAAAACATTCCTCATTAAATCAAATTAAAGCATAAAGATCATAAGCTTAGTGTGGGTTTCTTTTGTGCAGACTCAGCAACCATAAAATGCCAAATGCCCAGGGTCCCAATCCCTCTCTGTGCCCATCATCCTTACAGAATCTTATATGCCCACCACACAGGAAGCTCCTGTTGTAACTTGTTTTGGGCCTGTCATCCCAGATCTGTGTCTGCTCATAATGCTGTGTCCATAACCCAACACACGGATGAGCCTACAGCAGAAAAATCAATGGTTGTTTGCTGAGTTGGAAGGAGAAGCCTGCCTAGATTGGTCTGCAAATGCATTGACTGTCTACCACATGTTGGACCTTATTCCCAAAGTGTGAGAACACCAGTCTTGACCAAGGTGGGCTGGATACCTGCTGTCAATAATTTTATATTCCAGTGTGAAGAGACTATTAGAAAAATAAATAGATACATGAAAGTAAAACACACTTCCTCCACATAGTAATATTTTTGAGAAAAAGTCTAAATCTTTTCTTTCTTAATCCGTTCAGGCCTCGGAAGGTATATGACAGGCCTCCTGTATTGGGGTTTCTATTGCTATGAAGAGACACCATGGCCAAGGCAACTCTTATTAGAAGAACATTTAACTGGGACTGGCTTACATTTTCAGAGGTTTAGTCCATTATCATCTTGGAGAGAAGCTGGGTAGCACACAGACAGATAAGGTGCTGAGCTTCTCTCCATCCGATCCAAAGGTAGCAGGAAGAGCAAGTGAGTCCCTGGCCCTGGCTTGCACTTCTGAAACCTCAAAGTCCACTCCCTAAGGGCATACCTACTCCAACGAGGCCCCGCCTCCTCATAGTGCCACTCCCTGTGGGCCAATGGAGGCCATTTTTATTCAAACTACCCATTACCTGGACAATATTAGAGCAATAAGAGCAGCAGAAAGCTTCTGAGAGGATGGAGGAGCCCAGGATCAAAGGAAAGGTTCTTTGAACTAAAAGTAAATCACTGTGTGCTAACCACACGGTAATTCCAGAGGGCCCTGATAGCCCTGGGTTCTGTGAGAAAGATCTGGTAACCTACCTACCCCACGAGGGGATGGAAGGAGCGAAGGGCATAATTTAGAGGGTTGATGAATGTTCTAGGGGCTCCTCTGAGTAACACCCCAGATCCAGGGCTCTCTACATAATCCCTTTGACAACAGGAAGATTAGCAAGGTTCACAGCCCCAGTAATTCCTATCTAAGATGCACGTAAATTTTCCTGCATCTCCCCGGAGATCCTCGAGTAGCTGACTTCCATTTCTCTCCCACTAATTGGAAAACTGTAATAAGAAAGCAAACATGGCCCACTCTGTAAGAACTTGAATAATGGAGCAGCCGGCCGCACCCTACCTCATTTCTCTATTTCTTTACTAAATAAACTTGTGTGACTCGAAAGAATGGATAATGGGAATTATTACCTGGCCTCAATGTCACCAAATTTTTAATTGAAAAGAAAGGGGATAACATTTGAAATGTAAGTAAAGAAAATGTCTAATAAAAAAATAATAATGTCTTCGTTGAGAGAGGCTACTTGTCCAGAAATCCCTTGGACACCCGTGGGCTGAAATAGAGGCTTTATACGTTTACACAGCTCTGTCTGGGGACATAAAGGTGTCCAGTTTCTTGCCCACAATGGAATTAAGCTACAGCAGAAAGAGGAAGCAGGCTGAGCATCGGTGCTTGGTGAGATTGCTGTGTCTTCCCTCCTTTGGTCTTGTGCTATTCCACACCCGATGTTCTCGGTGTCTCGGGATGCTGCATCTATGTGTGTCAGAGGAGGTCGTGTAGGCTCCACAGGAGGCGTGGTGCTCGAAGTTCCTCTGTACAGAATACACAAGTGGAGACTGACTGTAGTCACTGCAGGTCCTGCCTCCCTGATGCCGGAAACAGACCACACACATTCCAGAGAGCAGTTGGTCAGTCAGCCTGTTTAGAAGGCCCAGCCACCCATACAGAACTCCATTAAAGAAGGAAAGGCCACGCTACACATCCCCAGCCCTAGGTGCCTTTTACTAAGCAAATGACACCAATGGAACCCAAAGACTGCTAACCTGGAATCTATCAACTACCTAACTGAAGTATCCCCCATGGTCTCGAGTGAGTCTCACTTGCTTCAACTGATTTCTGTAGAGCCAGTGTGGCGTGGGAACGGGACAGGGGAGTGCCTGGTAACTGTTGGGTTTTTCCTCAGTTCAGTCATTCCACATTCCTTTCTCTCGCCTTAACTTAAGAGACATTAGCCTCTTCCGGGCTGTTCAAACAGTGGATGGCATTGGTAGAAAAGGAAAATGGTGCTTTTAAAGCGTCCCACTTAATATGCCAGGAAAGGCATTAATGAAATTTTAATGAGAAAGTCAGCCTGCAGTCATTTCACACTGATGGCTCTCCCCACTGTAAAAACTGTCCAAGTAACTGGAGACGCACGTAGTCAGCAGAGGTGTGCATGACTAAGACAATCACCCCACAATCAGACTAAGATGGTTATTTTTACATGAGCCTGGAAGGGTGTTAGTTGCCAGATCTAAGGCTTTGCAAAAGGGAATGCATGGTTTTTTGTTTTTGTTTTTGTTTTTTTTTTTTTCCCCTTAATGTGTCTCTAGTTTGGGAAGAAGTATAAAAGGAGGTGCTGGGGTACACCCTCAAGCACAGCACAGGACGCAGAAGATGCTACTGCTTTCCCTCTGCCAAAAATAACATCTGAGCCAGAAGATCCAGCCTGAACTCAAGAGCTAATGTTTTTGTTTCAGTTTGTTTTTTAAGAAAAGCAGAATCTCTTTCAATTTGTCACCTTGATTGGTCTGTAACTATGTGCCTCAAGGTGGTCTTGAACTCATAGAGATCCTGTTACTTCTGCCTTCTGAGTTCTTGGAACAGAGACATGTACCACTATGGTTGGCTTATACTTTTATTTATTTATTTTAGAAATTTTGGGAGGGGTGTGTGTGTGTGTGTGTGTGTGTGTGTGTGTGTGTGTGTGTGTGTGTGTTTGAGATGAGTATCCTCGTAGATCCAAGTGGGGCTTGAACTCAAGATAGAATAATGTCTTCTAAATAATTCTCTCCTGTCACAATAATAACTGGAGCTTATTAGAACAATATTTTTTCAAATTTCAGTAGGTTCAAAAATTATTGAAGTGGTGATTCTGACTTGGTCCTCTTGGGTCAAGAATTAAACTGCTGTGGTTCTGGTGAGTTCATTGGTGACAGTGGCTCCTGACTCACTGAGAACACTTTCATAGTGCTACCATGATCCAGACATGGATACAGCATCTTAGTGTATCATTCTCACTTGCCACAATAGACCTCAAAGGTACAAAACGTTGGGGTTTTTCCCCTTTTATGATTAGATAAAAGCAGACACAGTAAGTAACTTGTGTAATATCCATAGCCAGTAAGAAATAGAGTTTGCCCTCAAAGAGTTGGGTACCAAGGTCAGGACGTCTTTGACATCCAACTTAAAAAAAAAAAAAAAAAAACCCAACTATGCCTAATTCTTAAATTTCTCATTCTCATCCCTGGCACCATGAAGTCTTACACGCTCAACTGAGAGCTTCTGGGCATTTCCTTGGCATCTTTCCTGGAGCTGCCTTTAAGTAGCTGCTCCCAGCTGGCTCTGGGCTAAGTTTTGGGGTTATAAGAAGCAGGTCTAGCTTCTCAGGCCTGGGAAGGTGGGAAACATAAAGAACAGGTAAGTTTTCAGCCTTACTGCACTGTGACCCACATGCAACTCTCCCTAGCACCAGGTCCTCTCCCCTCCCCTTCCCTCCTCTCCCCTCCCCTTCCCTCTCCTGCTCTTTTCTCCCTTACATTCCCCTCCCCTTGTCTCCTTTCCCCTCCTCTCCCCTTCCCTTTCCTCCCCTCCTCTCCTTTCCCCTCCTCTCCTCTCCCCTCCTCTCCTGTCTTCACCTCTCCCTTCTACCATGTCTTCCTGCTCTTCCCCTCTCTCTCCTCTTCTCTCCTTTCATCCATTTTCCTCTTCCTTATTTCTATTACTATTTCAGTATTGGGAATGAACCTAGGGTCTTATGTGTGCTAGGTAAGTGCTCTAACACACACACACACACACACACACACATACACACTCCCCAGCCCTTTAAATGCATGTGTATGAATGTGTGTATGTATGTATGAATGTGTCATTTTTGAGACAGAATCTCCTTAGGTTGCCTAGGCTGGTCTTGAACTTGTGATCCTCTTGTCTCACACTCCTTGGTGACCAGGATTACATACAAACTTGTAGTACCCCAAGACCTGACTTACATCCAAATTTCAGGCAGCTGACCCTAGATTATTGTATTTTTACTTCCTTAAGTAGAGAGAAAGAGAAGAAAAGAGAAACTATGGGTGTTGACACTCTTTGTTTTTTTTTTTTTTTTTTTTTCCCAAATTCCTTCTGTACTTTGGCTTCGACACATGCCATCTTCTTCCTTATCTCATCCTGAAACATACTGTTCCTACCTTGAAGTAGCACTAGACATGGTCCCACAGCTAACCAAATGTGACTAACATTTGAGTTGAAGACTAAATGACTCCAAAGCCGGTGTTTTCCCATTCTACTGTTCTGGATCACTGATGAGAAATTTAGCAGCATAAAACATCTATTTATCTTCTTAGGTTCAAAACAGCCACAGTGGAAGTCTTCCTTGATTCATCATATACTGGGGTCATTTAGAGGCAGGTAAAAGTGTTGGGCAGGGGTAGGGTCATTACAGCTGGGGGCAGAGGAAATGCTTCTAAAGGGGCTTCTGCTCTCATGCTTGGGTTGGGAAGACTTAAAAATGATTTGTTCCGTTAGGTCTGTCTTAGATAGAGTGAACATCTATAGAGTTGAGGGCCTGAAAATGAGTCTTCATGCAAAGCAAGTAGGAAATTCATGGCATCTAATGTCCCACCCTTTGGAGTCACACAGGATCACTACATTAATCCTTTATCACACTCAGATTCAAGGCCAGACATAAAGGCTATCTTACGATTAGATATGTGTCAAAGGACTGTGACTGTATATTAAAGGTATCACAAATATTGCCACCTGAGAGTCAACCTCATTTGTAACTCTGGGATCTTGAAATCAGAAATCTTTACACAACCCAGGACAAGGCAATAAGGGTACCAAACAGTCTAACATGGATCTATCTGAGAGGCTGGAAGATAGCAACAAAATGAGATCACTTCTAATCTACCCTGTGCACTGGGTACAGTCGATCATGTTCCCAGTAACACCCACACCACTATGGGATGCTCATGCATGGGCTGTGGATAATAAGCAAACACTGGTTTTAACTAATCTACGTCTTTTTTTTTTTTTTTTTTTTTTTTTTTTTTTTTTTTTTTTGGATTTTGCAGAGCTGGGGATTGAACTGGGGGCATTATGCCTGCTAAGCAATGCTTTACCACTAGGCTATCCTGCCAGCTCTTACCAGTGTATTTCTTGGATCTAACTCCATACCACAGAGAGTAGCTTCTCCGAGATCAGGAGTGAAAAATATAAGCTTCCACATCAGGCTCAGATAAACCTTAGAACCCCTGAAAATAGACAGGTCCCTGGTGTTATGGCTGAATAAGCAAGGCACTAAGAGTTTGGTTTCCAGGGTACCAAAAAGACAAAAGTGTTTGGTTCACCGTGGGCAGCTGGCTTCCAGTAAAGAAGCTGTCTTGGCCTAAACTTAGGCGCCTGTTTCTTTTACCCTTCCCAGAATCCCGTGTCTGAAACTCCCTAACTTTGGCAGCCTGACACTAGTCACTATTCAAAATGGCCTCCAGGTGAGAACTCAGCTAGGAACTGATGGAAGATCGATTAGACAGGGAGCCATTCATCAATGTAAGCGGGCTTTGCGGGCCACACATGAGCTCACTCAGATGTCGTCAGTGCACTGAGATGCCGCTTGTATCCAAATCCAAACATTTCTTCTCCTTCCCCTTTCTCAGAGTGGCATTGTGTTGATTTCAGTCTAGAAATTCTGCTTCTTTTAAAAAAATGTATTTATTTTTATGTATAATTATTTCCCCTGCGTGTATGTCTGTGCACTGCATGCATGCCTAGTGCCCAAGGAAGGCTAGAAGAAGTTGTCAGACACCCTAAAACTGGAGTTAGAGAAATTGTGCGCAATCATGTGTTGCTAGGAGCTGAACTCTGCTCTGCTAATTGCTGAGCCGTCTCTCCAACTCTAACAACTTCGATTTTCATATTTAAAACTTCTTCCACTCCCTCCCTCTCCTCTCTACTTCCCCCCTTTCTCCCTTTTCATTCTCTCCTATATTTATATGACTCCCAGATATCCCAACTTTTGACATCGTGATGTGGCCTCGTCATATACAAACTTGTTGGGACACATTCAAACAAAATAGACAAGAACTGACTTACTTTTTTATTCCTTCAAGGAGCAGAAACATCAATCAGCACACAGGACCCCTTCCCTTTGGCAGCAGACCCATGAGGCATGGGACAGGATCTCTCCTCCTAGGGTTTGTGAGAGCCCAGTGGAGTTGACACACAGTGTGTCTACTGATGGCTGAAACGTAAGGAAGGGGCAAGCAAGGTCAAGGGTTACCTTTGGTAAGAGAAACAGTACCAGCCCATGACATTTTAAACTTGATCTTTAGAAACTACAAGAATGGTAGGAAAGAAGTTAGAGATTCCTCTGCAAATGTTCTTTTTTGTGAAGTGTCTTAGTCAGGGTTTCTATTCCTGCACAAATATCATGACCAAGAAGCAAGTTGGGGAGGAAAGGGTTTATTCAGCTTATACTTCCACATTGCTGTTCATCACCAAAGGAAGTCAGGACTGGAACTCAAGCAGGTCAGGAAGCAGGAGCTGATGCAGAGGCCATGGAGGGATGTCACTTACTGGCTTGCTTCCCCTGGCTTGCTCAGCCTGTTTTCTTATAGAACCCAGGTCTACCAGCTCAGGGATGGCACCACCCACAATGGGCTGGGTCCTCCCCCTTGATCACTAGTTGAGAAAATGCTTTACAGCTGGATCTCATGGAGGCATTTCCCAACTGAGGCTCCTGTCTCTGTGATAACTCCAGCTTGTGTCACGTTGACACAAAACCAGCCAGCACATGAAGTTTATTGGGAAATTGAGTGGAAATTGACCCCTACAGAGGTTCCCAGAAGCTCTACAAACCCCTGATTCACAAGCCTTCCTGGATGTGAGCTCTCTTTGCTGCCAATGGCCTTCAGAAACCTCACATCCTAAGTTGTTGCTTTTCAAACATTAGTACTTTTAGAACTTGTAAAAAAAAAAATTAGACTCCTGGATGGCATCTCTAGGGACTTTGGTTAACTGGGTGATTTTTTTCAGACAGGAAATCCTAGGAGTATCTAACTACGACACTATCACTTCCATGACCATAAAATAGGCCAACCATCACCTCCAGTACCAGAAATAAATAAAATTAACTAACTAAATAGGAAGCTCAATAGACAAGATTCTATTCTCTATGGAAAGCAAAACTCTAGGTGTATGCCCCTGTGTGTGCCCACCCACAGTACAGACAAGGAGAAAGAGAAAGACCACCCAAATGCTGATAATTCGCCTCTTGTAGTGGGGGCTCAGCCAACAAAGCTTAAAGCAAAGCTTCACTTTGCTGTCTGTTTGATCCTTGAGATTTGATGGTGTTGTGAGAACTTACATCCACTTAAACTGAATGTCACTGTTACACCTTTCACTCTGATATTTAAAAAAGCAAACAAGAACTGTGACTTAAATCCCTCTTCTATAAAACGCAGAGGGTATATTCACCCTACACTTACACATGTGTTTCCCTTCAACAACAATGGAATGAAAAGGTTTTACTTGGGTTGGACTTGGGCTGGATTCTCTTCCCTGCCTCTTTTTAATGCATTTGTATGTCATAGTTTTTAAAGTCTTTTTTTTTTTAAATCAGGCAATTTCTCTATGTAGCTTTGTATGTACCACAGTGTGAGGTCAGAGAACAACTTTCAGTACTGAGTTTGCTCCTTCTATTATGTGGGTCCCAATGATCAATCTCAGGTTATCGGGTGTTGCAAAAATCCCATTAGCCCATTGAGCTGTCTCCCCAGCCCAGGCTGTAGTTTACATAATCAGGTCGTTACAACATGATGCCCACTGTGGCTATTATGGCCTGTCTTTCATTGAAAACCTGTTGTTCTGGTGAGTCGTGTATATTTATCCTATACGTCCAAATATGTTAACTTAAAAGGAAGGAGGCTGTCATGTAAGCTTGTCTCTCACACAAACCTGTTGTGACTTTTCCTCTGATCCTTAACACACTGGAATGACAAGGCTGTGAAACACTGTGGTTTCTTTATTTCATGTATGCTGGCAGGGACCAAGTTCCTGAGCATTTATTTGGGAAAGAGAAATGGATCTGCTAAACATTACAGGATTTGACCCAACATCTTTGTGACCCCAGAATCAGTTCCCTCCTCTCTTCTTCCTTATAGAGAACAAACCAAGGTCACCCACATTTTCTGTTCAGCAGTACATTAATTACTTTTCTCACTGCTGTGACACAATACTCAACAAAGCCACTTAAGGAGAAGGGTTAGCCTTGGCTCACAGTCCCAGGGCACACCATCCATCATGGGGAACAAATACAGCAACAGAAAATGGAGGCCATGTTGCACCAGGGTGAGTCCTGGATCTCAGCCTATGGGATGCAGATCATAGAGTGGATCTAGAAGCTGTCTCGGAGACATGCCCAGAGTCTTATTCTGAATGCCACCAAGTTGATAACATTAGCCATCCCAAGCATTTCCCACAATCAGTCACACTAAGAAGAAGTGGCAGGGTCTCTTTATCTCTCCGGCTGCTCTTGGTCACTTTAGAATCACATTTGATGGAAAGTCTCTGGGGAGGAGCTTACGTCTTACATACGCCAGAAACCATACAGACAAAGGTTAAAGCCCCTATCGTGGAAAGATAGAAAAAGAACCTCCCACTTTTATATAAGTATCATCAGAGAATGTACACAAAAATGTTTGCAAACACATCTTTGTTCCTCAATTTGCCACTATCACAGGAAATAAAAGCTTCACAACGATTGGTCTGCCGTCAGCATGACAGCCTCACTGTTAACAACCCCGAGACCTGAGTAGATGGTCCACAAGAGACAGAGAGATGCTGCGGGGGGTGGGGGGGGGGGAATGGATGGAGGAATCACTGAAATCAGGAAAACAAGTTAAATTGAGTGCTTCCTAATTTAATGCATTTAAGTCAAATTCAATAAAGCCTGGCGCTGATCTGAAAGACCTCAGTGTGGGGTGGCTGTCCTGCCTCTTAGCTGCCCCTGGAAACCATAGTCACAGCTCAGGTCTGGTTTCTCCATCTGCTCTCAGTTACCTGGGGCCTCCTGAAGTAATAAAAAACAAACTATTTATCTAAAAGATAATTAGTATATTGGCTGCTTTCTGAAACCTTTTCTGCCATCTTTGTTCAGACTGAGGTTTTGCTGCTGTTTACCAGCTATTTCTGGTCTCCTCTGGTTACGTGGAATAAAAACATGTAACTGGTTTGGGCTCAAAAATTAATTAGGTTTAGTTAGTTACTTAGTAAGTTAGTTAGTTAGTTAGTTAGTTAGTTAGTTAGTTAGTTAGTTCATTAGTGTGCCTGAGTATGTATATGTTTGAGCATATGTATGCCAGAGAGGTCAGAGGACAATTTCCATCATGAGGGTCCTAGTGGTTGGACTCTGGTCCTCACACTTGGTGGCAAATACTCAATTCCCATCTTGCTGTCAACGTACTCATGCTCGAACAAATTTACCTGGGAGCCATGTTTTTAAACCTGAGAAGAACGAGCAAGGAAATTAGCGATTTGGAGACAACAGGACCCTTCACTGATGTGGCCTGTGACACTGAGGACACACCTAAGGTTCCAGTTGTCCATGAGAATATCCGGCTCCAGAGAAATGCTTGCTGCCTAACGTGGGGACCTAAGTTTGGCTCGCAGCACCCATGGAAAAAGCCAGACATGGTGGACCATGCTTCTAATCCAAGTGCTGAGGTTTGCTGGCCACACAACCTAGCTTAACCAGTTATTCCCCAGGTCCTACAGTTGTCCCCAGGTCCCAGTGAGAGATGCTGTCTCAAAAAATAAGTTTTAAAGTTCTGGAGGAGCAACACATGAAATATCTGATATATTGTCTCTACATGTTCATGTACCTACACACACACACACACAAGAACAAACAAATCAAACTGAACAAAGAGCTTGGACCAATACCTGTCACACACTGAGCATCACGAAAAGAGCAATTATTCATTCTAACTTATTGTTAGTTGTGCTGGACCAGGCCAGTCTTCTGTGACCTTAGGTTCCTAAGTGAGGGGGGCAGGAGATGAGAAGATAAAAAAGATAGAAATCTGGAGTTGGAAGATTTTGCACAAGCTTTGTCTTCAGCAAAAATTTTAAGAAGTGCAGCATCTTATGCACTATTTGGGGGTGGGGGATGGGACAGAGTCAGCAGAAAGCTATCACAATGAGAGAATGTCAGTAGAAAGCAAATCAAGCAATGCTGCAAAGAGGAGTCTAGGATTTCTCAGATGAGCACAAAACAGCCTTGGGGTGCATAACTCCAAGTCTCTTCAGGTTCCCAGGAACTGAAACCGTAACTCCTTTGAGGCCAAGCGTGGCCAAAGCTCCGGACTAGACCCTGCCAAGTTTGCTCCTGGGCACAAAGACAATTAGGTGTTCTTCGTCCTTTCACAGGGTCTCAGAGAAAGTCTGTAAAAGACCTCAGATCTGCCTCAGCAGTGTCACTACCACCGTGTTTATTTCCATCATTGAAGAAAACACCCTTTTGTTGTAAGACTGGTAAGTCTGAGTACATGCATGAAAATTTTTATGATCAAAACATTTTGAAGCAAAAATAGATTCTGAATATCATTTTTCCAGTCCCAAAGTTAGCTTTTCAGTTGACTTGGTAGTTCTCACTGTAGAGCGCTGTGTTTCCACCCATGGGGCATATGTGGAGCATGATCAGGAAACATTCAAAAAGCTGGTTTTTAATACACATGAAACCCTCGGGTCATACGAGTGGAAGAATTTCCACCACAATTGAAGGTTTCTTGTACTTCCCAGAAATAGAAATTCTCCATAATTTTGGTAAATCTTGCCTTTGTTTTTATTATTATTATTATTTCTTATAATTAATTATTCATATTATTAATATGTGTATTTGTTCCTAAACAACATAGGCATTGATTTTTGTATGCTTTTATTGTGATTATTTAGTCTAAGGCTTATTGGAATTCTTTGAAGACTTATAGTCTGAATAAAACTTAGCCAGTGCCTGGCCATATACCCATGTGCATATATGAGCATAACTCACCGAACTTAGTGGGTTGTTTTTACAAAGAGAGACATGAATTGGGAGAGAGATGCATTAGGGAAATATGGGGGAGCTAGCAGTGTGTCTATGAAATTCTCCGGAATAGAGGAAAAATAAAAGATAAATTTATGAAAACATACGCATTTTTGGTCTTTGGACATCATTTTAGGCAGTCTCTTTGCTGTGTCTTACACATCACCCTTCCGTTCTGTTGGACCTACCGAGACACTCAGACATTTCGAGATAGGCTTCATTTTCAACTTTGAGCTCAATACTCAATTTTTAAAAGTGAACCATGGGCTGAGAGTTAATGGAAAGGTCAGAGGTCAACCAGGTGATGTTCCCACATTGCTTAGGTTGTACTAGGTACCTTTGACTAGACTTTTAGCATATATGTCACTTTTAGCATATACCTACTACCCTCCTGTAAGGTTCACTGTCCTCACCGCAGGCGCCAAGAGCTCAAGCTTCCCTTGCTGATCTACCTGCTAAAATGCACTAGGGACCATATCCTAGCACAGAGCATGCAGAGCACCAGTGTCCCATGTGCATAGGGACCTGTGACAACCAATCATTCCACATCCTCATCTCACCCAACTCTGCCAGGTTTGGCCTCTTTCTCCAACATGAGCCTTACTTTCTGGGTCACGGTGAAAGCAGAAGAGGAGAAATCAGCCCCCAGCCCATACCTGATGACAAATCGGTTATTCACCTTTATAAGTTTAATTTGTTGAGGCCAAATGAACACAGACTAATGCTTGCCCTCTGTAGACATGCAGTTCTCTTTGGCAGAGTACACAGTTAGGTACCAACAAGGCTGTGTTTCCATCCAACGGTTCAGAAATTCCTTGTGGGATCCCCAAGGCCATGCCAGCCAGGGAATCTGCTTAGGGTTCCAAATACCTAGCTCAGGTAACGTTCTCAACCTCCACCTCCCAGACATGTGACAAAGCCATTTTGAATACTTAACAAACAAAAGCCATATAAGCCTCAGTTTTCTATAAAGTCCGAGAGACCAAGATGTTCATACTCACCTCATCAGGGTCACTTATACAACAGGTAAGTCCAGCCTTTCATATTCTGTAGCTCTGGTGCTCACACATCCAGGGACTTGCCGATTTTTTGCAGTGTCTGGGGACATGGCAACAACCGAGTCCCAGGAGATGTATCCACACTATGTGTCTCCATCTGATACCCCCGAATACCCCAGACCAGGTATAACTAGAGATGCCCTTTAAAGTCAGTGAGGTTGGACAATCCTAAACTCACGAACCATACCTTGCCCTGCCCACTAACTGGAAACCACAATCAAGACCCAAGCCATCCTCTCTTTACTCTCTCTTATTCTCTCTACCTCGTGACTGACGCTGTCCCTCCCCAGGAGGCTGTGCATGGCATGGTATGGTCCCTCCTCTTGAGATCATGGGCACCTACTTTTCCAGTGGTAGCTATCCTCTTCTACCCGTTGGCTTTGCCCGCATTTCTGAAAGGTTGGCTTGCACATATTGTGAACATTTTATAAAGCACAAGGCCAAGTGACTACGTGGAGGGTTTTAGTGGCTATCTGCACAGTCTTTGAAAATAGCCATGCAGATGACAGATGGGCCAATTCTGGCTTTCAATCATGACACCACTGAAAATATTAATAGCTTGGAAGCCATTTTGTGAAAGATAATATAAATGTATTTATGTAGATCTTTATTGTGTATTTGGTATGGACCAGGTTCATGGGTATTGGACACTGAATCATAGCTGAGACCACCAAGAGCTTCCAGTACCTACAGACAGTAACTACCCTACCCTGTGGTACCTGAAGCCAACAGTCATTATAGAGTAACCACTAGTTATGGGGTCATGAGTGGTGGAGGGAGGCAGCTCAGAGGACTGAGCAATGCAGCAGTTGGAAGGACACAGAGGACATTAGCAAACACAACTGAAGAGTGTAAATGCTTTCCTCTCCTTGCCTCCTGCTTCCTCCACCCACCTTTGAAGTCAGCTTTGTTGTTATTTGTTTAAGACAAGGCACTGGCCCCTTCTAGTCAATGGGATGCAGAATGCTCCTGACCCAGCAAGGATGAACTCAAGTAAAAGAGATTGCGGGGCTAAGAGACTTTCACAGCAGAGGGGAGACTGCCTGGAGGAATGGTCCAGTAAAGGACAGGCTGAGCAAGGAAAGCCTGCTGGTCAAACCAGCTTTTCTCCAGCTCTTCCCAACTCATGTTAAAAACAGAAGGGAAAAGGGCGCCTCATGGAATCTTGTCATTGGATGAACCCTCTCAGAGTTCTCTATTCGATAACATACAGTAGCAGAGGGGTGTGCGTGTGCCACTTGCAGGCTGAGCATGTGTTTGGATAGAGCACTGTAGAGCTGCTGGGTCTAGTGGTCTCCAGTAGCTGCATGAGACTGGAAGATCTTAATATGTGGGTAGTCCAAAGCAAGAGTCTTTATTGGCATCAGGAACCAGCTTTATGGTTGGTTTTAGATCCCTCCAGACCCAGTGATGACAGTGACATCATCCATAGGTGACAGGGACCCATCTGTTGCCATGGCAATTACCATACATTCCCGGCATCCATTTGGTTTACCTCCCACCTTTACCTGTGAGCGGTTACGTCACAGCCTAAATAAAAGGTAGACACTCTTGACCTTCACTCTCTCTTTTCTCCCTTCTTCTTCTCTTTTCCCCCTTTGTCTTCGTCACCCGTTTTGTCCCCTTTCCCCACAATAAGCCTCTCTCATGTGGAACTGCATTGGCCTGGTGTGGTCTGTCCAGATGTGAGCCCTGGTTCTACCACAACCTTGGTGCTGAAAGTATAAAATAGATGGAATCAGGAAGATTCAGTACAGAAATACAAATATAACTCATCAATGTTCAAAAATTAACAATATTTTTTGAAGTTATCTTAGGTAAAATAAAAACACTACTAGACTTAATTTTTTTGTTTGGTTGGGTTTTTTTGTTTGTTTGTTTGTTTTATTTGTTTGTTAGGAGACAAGGTCATAAAATCATTATCGTGAGGCAACAGCTCAACCTAGGGTGGGGATTAGAAGGAAAGATCTGGCCCTAACAGCAATGGTGAATTGCTGTTATGTGAGAACGGAAAATACCAATTTTAAACAATTGAGCCACAATAGCCCCAATCGAAACAGGCAACAAGAGTCACAGCACAGCCATGATAGTGACAGGTAGGGGAGTCTGGCCTCATATTCAACTTCAAGACAAGAAAAGGAAGGGGGAGGAGCTAACTTAGCTCTCTCTCTGCATTGGGAACACTGGGACAGATACTCTGGCTTCAGGCCTACAATGGAGAAAAGAACAGGCCTTAGTTCAGGCCTCATTATCTTGGAGGGAGAGATTACTTTTGTGTTCTTTTAATGATATGTTCAAAAGCCTTTGTTGATGCTCGTGGTATTGTGTCTAGTTGCCTTGGTTGAAGAGCCTCTTTGTATTCCTCCTGGGATGTCCTTAGCCAGCTGCAGCAGCCACTAACTATGTGGAAAACAGCATCTTAAGTGTTAGAGTGCATAGGCCACAATGGGTCTCCTGGGTCTGTGCACAGCCTCTTGCTGATCCCTCTCCTAATTTCTTCCCTCTCCCATCACCACCATCAACAGCACAACCCAAACACACAACAGGTTTTAATCCTCTGCTGGGTGAGCAATGGCTACGCTTCTGTTCCTTGTGTTGATAGATTACTGTGGAAATACCAGAAGCTTCTAGAACTCAGCCTCCTAATGCCAGCACAGCTCAGGAGGAAACATGCTCCCTTCCTGCCATCCTCCCTCTGGTTCTGGCAGCCAGCCAGTGGCATTGTCCAACACTCACTGTTCTGACGGGAGCTGTATCCTCGGGTTCAGCAAAGACAATGCTCACGAGAATGGCTTTGCCTGATAAATTGCCCTGCAGCCAGAAAAGCTGGTGCTAATTTAGTGCTCGCTTCTCATCAGCTGAAATGTTTTTATTTTTGGAGGGAATAGGCTAGCTATAATTATTATTGATCTTGGAGACAACAATCAGAGAAAGCTTGCGTGTGTCCCCGGTGAGCAGGACCAAAAATAGATGTGGCATCCTGTTGTACTTGGCTAATCGTAGCTTCTTCTTGCCCCCAATTGATCTCATAACTGACTTGCCACTTAAAGAACTAAATTAAGTTAGAATTTGGGTGTCTTAATCCACACCCTCCCACACCCCACCAGCAAGTAGAGAGAAGCTACTGGGGTCTTAATGTATCCTCTTAGAGAAGGTCTTACCTGACCGGCAACAGCTGGATGCTAATGGGATATTTATTTACAGAGTAAAATTAAATTGGAGCTGCATTTTAAATGCACAATTTACATAATCAGCTTTGTTCTGAACTGATGAGCTGTTTTCAATAGCACTTGGGACCTTTCTGTCACAGTTGTCTCAAAGCAGCAGCCACCGAGAATGGAGATTAAATAATTTTCAAAGCTAGAAGTCTGGATGATGCTCTGTTATCCCATCCTGGAGACCTCATAATTTCTCTAGATACTAACACAGGATCAAAGATTCATGTTAGTTTCTTGCCACAATATGGGATCAAAGGAAAGATGTTTAACTTGCAATGGAGGATTAAACACGCACATAGGCAGTCTCCACACCCACCTTCATTTTGTAAAATGGATTTATAATGCCTTCTACTCCCCACAACAGTTAGATTTGCTAATGTGCCACACTATGTGCTTCCTGAGCCTGGAGGACAAATATCACTGTAGTACCTTGTGCATGTGATTCTATTTCAGTGAAGAGCAAAGCACCGATGAGCTATAAGCCCCCGCATGGAGGACTGGAAGGAACATACACTCCAGGAGACAGCAGAATTGTCAAGCCCGGATCCTTAGTAAACAACTTGTGTTAAACTGTTACCTTCGCACCCCTATATCAGCATGCAGGGCACTAAATGGCCTAATACTGTTCATCTTTCTGAATCCACTGACCAACTCTGTGGATTATTTTCTGAGAAAAGCCCTAACAGCAGATGCTTCTTGAAAATTCAAGTTCTGTAAGTATAGCCCCAGGATTCCTGTACCTCTAAGATACCTCTAAGTGCTTGCTCCCCTGTCTTTTGCAGACCAGAAAATTGAGTCCCAGAGAAATAAAATAAGTGCCCTCAAACTCCTAACTAATTAAATGAGATAACCAAAACTTGGACTCAGTCTGTCTGGATCCAAAATACAAAGCACTTGCACACTGGGCCCCATGGAACCTTACCTAGCAAGCACTGCAGGCTGCTCTATTAGCAGAAGTGAGAGCCCCTTTATTAATAGAAATAAAGAATTATTAAAATGAGATCTCCATCCCTTGGAGCTATAATTACTAACCTTGAGCATCAAGCAAACACTCCAAGTTCTTAAAAGGAAAACTGATCTGAATTATTTATTCCTTCTGTCATTTATTCATCGCAAATGGTTCCTTCCAAAGTGTGCTGAAGTTAAAATATAATGGGGAAATCAAAATCCACTTCCCCCTGAGAGTCAACTCTGTACAACTAGATCTCAACAAAACTGGGACTTTGTGACAACTGGTTACCAAGATAAGACCAATTCTAACAGTATTTTGTATACATCGAATCTGCTCCTAAATTCAACTGGGGTCATTAGAGACCGTCAACACAATAGGGGGAGTATTCCTATGCCGCTGAGTCATCTAAAGGCTACCATTTACTCAGCATGGGATCTTTGGTTCATGGTCATTTCTTGACGGTCTAAAAGGCTACATCCTGTTTGTACTTAAAAGCCTAACTCCTCTATGTACTCTTGATCTGGAAAGATCCACAAATACTCAAGGACAAGACTATGTGGTGGGTAGATTCACTACTTCACTCATCCCCATGACTGAACACCCAGCAGAATCAACTGGGAAGGAAGATGTATTTTGGCTCATGGTTTCAGGGTGATTTGTCCCATCATTTATGGGAAGACACGGCAGTGGGAGCTGCTCAATTCATGTTGGCAGGCACATGACACATCTGGTCACATCATGGCTATGATGGTTTACAGGAGAAATGTCCTCTATGGGCTTGTATATTTGAACACTCAGTTCCAAATGATGGAGCTGTTTAAGGAATTTTAGAAAGTGTAGCCTTGCTAGAGGAAATACATCTCCCTTCACAAGTCACAAATAATATAAAATACCTTGGTGTAACCCTAACTAAGCAAGTGAAAGATCTATATGACAAGAACTTTAAGTCTCTGAAGAAATAAATCAAAGAAGATCTCAGAAGATGGAAAGATCTCCTTTGTTCACGGATTGGCAGGATTGATATAGTAAAAATAGCCATCTTGCCAAAAGCAAGATTCAATGCAATCCCCATCAAAATTCCAACTCAATTCTTCATAGAGTTAGAAAGAGAAATTTATAAATTCATTTGGAATAACAAAATACCCAGAATATCAAAAACTATCCTCAACAATAAAAGAACTTCCGGGAATCACCATCCCTGACCTCAAGCTGTATTACAAACCAATTGTAATTCTAAAGGTACATGGTATTGGTACAGAGACAGGCAGATAAGTACATGGTATTGGTACAGAGACAGACAAGCTCAAGTACAAGTGGATCAAAGACCTCCACATAAAATCAGGCATCCTGAAACTAATAGAAGAGAATGTGGGGAAGAGCTTAGAACACATAGGCACAGGGGAAAATTACCTGAACAGAACACCAATGGCTTGTGTTCTAATATCAAGAATTGACAAATGGGACCTCATAAAATTCCAGAGCTTCTAAAAGGCAAAGGACACTGTCAATTGAACAAAACAGCAATCAACAGATTGGGGAAAGATCTTTAACAATCCTATATTTGGTAGAAGGTTAATATCCAATATATACAGAGAACTCAAGAAGTTAGACTCCAGAGAATCAAATAACCCTATTAAAAATGGGATACAGAGCCAAACAAAGAATTCTCAACTGAGGAATACCGAATGGTTGAGAAGAACCTAAAGAAATGTTCATCATCCCTAGTCATCAGGGAAATGCAAATCAAAACAACCCTGAGATTCCACCTCACCTCAATCAGAATGACTAGGATCAAAATCTTAGGTGACAGCAGATGCTGGCAAGCATGTGGAGAAAGAGGAACACTCCTCCATTGTTGGTGGGATTACAAACTGGTACAACCACTCTGGAAATCAGTCTGGTGATTCCTCAGAAAATTAGGCGTAGTACTACCTGAGGACCCAGCTATACCACTCCTGGGCATATACCCAAAAGACATTTTAACATATAACAAGGGCACATGCTCCACTATATTCAAAGCAGCCTTATTTATAATAGCCAGAAGCTGGAAAGAACCCAGATGTTCTTCAAGAGATTTTGGTGTATTGACACAATGGAGTGCTGCTCAGCTTTTAAAAACAATGACTACATGAAATACTTAGGCAAATGGATGGAACTAGAAAATATCATCCTGAGTGAAGTTACCCAGTCACCAAAGAACACACATGGTATGCACTTATTGATAAGTGGATACTAGCCCCAAAGCTTGGAATACCCAAGTAACAATACACAAACCTTATGAATCTCAAAAAAAGGAATACAAAATTGTGGATACCTCAGTCCTTCTTAGAAGGGAGAACAAAATACTCACAGGAGGAAATACATTGACAATGAGTGGAGTAGGGACTGAAGAATGGGTCATCCAGAGACTGCCTCACCTGGGGATCCATCCCACATGCAGCCACCAAACCCAGTCACTATTGCTGATGCCAAGAAGTGCTTTCGGGCAGAAATCTGATATGGATGTCTCCTCAGAGGCTCTGACAGAGCCATACTGATACAGATGAGGATGCTTGCAGGTAACCATTGGACTGAGCACAGGGACCCCAATGGAGGAGCTAGAGAAAGGATTGAAGCCGCTGAAAGAGTCTGCAACCCAATGGAAAGAACAATATCAACCAACCACCCCCACAGAGCTCTCAGGAACTAAAACACCAACCAATGAGTACACATGGAGAGACCCATGTCTCCAACCACATATGTAGCTGAAGATGACATTGTCTGGCATTAATCAGAGGAAAGGCCTTAGGTCCATTTGAAGGCTTCTTTCCCCAGTGTAGAGTAATGCCAGGGCTATGAGGTGGGAGAGGGTGATTGTGAGTGGGAGCATCTTCATGGAAGCAAGGGGAGTGGGGAGTAAGGATGGGAGAGGAGAGAAAGAGGATAACATTTGAAATGTAAATACATAGAATATCCAATAAAAATGATTTTTAAAAAGAGTTGCTGTGGTCATGGTATCTTTTCATAGCAAGAGAAATCCTAACTAAGACATACAGTCATCTTTCTTGATTCTACAACTTGAAGACGGCAGATTCTCAGTATCTGTAACTCCATGAGCTAGCTCCTGCTCCTTCTGGCTCTTTGTCAATGGATAACCCAATACTCATTGTAAGAATGGTAGTACCTAGCAGACTGTGGTTTGTATATACTTGGCTCAGGGAGTGGCATTATTAAATGGTGTGGCCCTATTAGAGTAAGTGTGGCCCTTTTGGAGTAGGTGTGTTACTGTGGGTAAGTACTTTAAAATTCTCATCCTAGCTGCCTGGAAGACAGCATTCTACTAGCAGCCTTCAGATGAAGATGTAGAACTCTCAACTTCTCCTGTACCATACCTGCCCGGATGCTGCCATGTTCCCCACCTTGGTGATAATGGACTGGACCTCAGAACCTGTAAGCCAGCCCCAATCAAATGTTGTCCTTATAAGACTTGCCTTGGTCATGGTGTCTGTTCACAGCAGTAAAAATACTAAGACACAGACACTTCCTGGCTCTACCGCCTCGTGCTGTATTTTATACATTCTGTACATCCAGGAACCACTTTGTCAGAAAATTACCCCCATAGTATTTCCTGCCTCTTTTCACTCCAGTACCTGAATACATCCACATTCCTTCCTCATCAGGGATGATATGATGCTGCTACTAGAACCTACCCATGTTGTTATGTTTAGGACACTGGTGTAGGCTATCTCTGAGTACCTCTCCAAGCACAGCATCCTGGGTAATAGCTTCTGTAGTCACTGAACTCCAACAAATTAGATTTCTAAAAGTACCATGTTCTCTGACTTCTGATGGCATTGGAGCGGGTTATCCAATCACAAAATGTGAAGTTTTCATAAAATGACTCTTCGTGTTACAACTGAAAGACTTGTTTTCCAATAATTGAGCCTGTACCTGTGTAGTTGTATACATGTGATCTTGGAGATGGATATTCGCCAGCAACTCATAGTCTACAGACTCTAACCGCTAAAGTAATGTTCTCAAGGATGTGAAAGGAGAGAGAGGCAACCCAGAATCAGATAGTGTCCAGCTTACCCCAACAATCCTGCCTGGGGGCCATGCCTCTTCATATATGCTGCTGTTCAAAATACTGAAGATGGCTGAGAAGTAGAGAATGTTTGCAGTCTCTATTCATGATACTCACTTCAGCACTTTGATGCCTAGAACTTAATAAGCCTTAGCAAGTTGTGCTGATGTAACTTAAGATGTTAGGACTGAGCCTCAAGGTTTTAGCTTTGCCATCACAAAAGTGAACATCATACCCGACCTCCAAATGTTCCCTCGAGTTTCTAATTTAATGAATATCTAACATGTGCTCGACATGGTTAGATGATAACTAAGTTTGTCTTCAAGGAACTCTTAGGCTTGAAGGGGAAGCAGACACACAGAAAACTGCTTCTGAGTTATATAGTGAGGCCCGAGATAACAGAAGACCTCACCCTAAATCTAACCCCTAACCTAACCCTAAACTCTAACCTTAACACTAACCTCTAACCTTTAACCTTACCCTTAATTTCTTTCTCTATTCTCAGAGGAGACGGAGGTAAAGAACAGACCAGTCATCCTTAGCCTGACCTTACCCTTCTAGGCTAGTTCCCTGAGATAAATGATTCCCAATTGACTCTTGAAAGGTAATTAAGAACTCAAACACATAAACAAACCCAAAGGCTATTTGAGATGCAGATAGCTACATGCAGAGTGGTGCCCAGGACTGTATGGGTACTGCACAGGGCAAGACAGCAGACGACAGACCTAGCAAGAAGTGGTTCAAGCATCTTGGAATCTCTTCTATACATTTTTTCCACATCATGGCACCTGTAATAAATGACGCCCCAGTGTAACGGGTGTGGGGGCAGGAATGAGTCAGTGAGGCTGCTCACACAGCATGGCCACTCTTAGATCAATATGCCTACACTGCTGTAATTGAACCTAATATTCTAGTGAGAAAGCTCACTAAAAGAAATAATGAGCTATTAAAGGCATCAAAGAAAGGCTGTGGCATAGCCAGGACTGTATTTTAAATTGCTCACCTATAACAGTGGTTTAAAAGAAAAATAGACTAACAGGATTTGAGCATCATCATACAGGCAGTAATAGATGAGACTGGGTCAGCGATCAGAGGAGGAGAAAAGGACACATTTAGGGAGCAGGGAGGGAGTGAGGAAGGGGTGACTTTGTAGAGTGCTTGCCCGGAGTCTTAGGGCTTTCTGTTGCTATGATAGAGACCATGACCAAAAGCAACGTGTGTGTGTGTGTGTGTGGTAGGGGAGGGTTATTTGATCTGGTACTTTCAGGCCACACTCTCTCACTAGTGAAAAGTCAGTGCAAGACCTGAAGCAGAAGACATAAAGGAATACTGCTTACTGGCTCGCTCCCCATGGTAAGGCAGAAACTTCTAGTTTCTTTGGAAAGTCGGTTATGTCAAATGATGTTTTTTGCTGGACACACAGGAGACCCTGTCTCTTACAGTCACACAAGATACAGAAGAAGTGGAACTGGCTATATCTTATTTCATGGTCATAGGAAATGAAAGAAGAACCAGTGTAGGGCAATTGTCTGGGTTCTGGCTCATATTGAGCAAAGACAGAAATCTATGCTGTTTAAAGATTAAAATCTTTCCCCATTCATTTGGTCATTGAACTAAAAAAAATTTAAAGACTTCCTAATCCAGAGAGGCAAAGAAAGCTCCCCAAGGACATTTGAAATATTCCTTTTTTTTTTCTTCCTTAAAGTCCTATAAATGACAAGAGCCTTCAACCACAGAGACTCACTGAGAGGAAGAAAGAAGGGGGGGGGAGGAAGAAACTAATTTAGTTTTCTGTGCGACAGCCTGGTATGAAGCTGGGACTCTCAACAACCTGAAAGGTAGCGTGTTGGAGCCACACACTGATGGGCCAAGCCAATGGCTTCACTGTGTGTACTTTACAGTTCCTGCCCTCAAAACATAGACTGTAGTTCACATCTCTTCCACTTCAGCTGACTTCTTAACTTCTCGCCTGTAGAATGTGGTCATTTGATGTGACCCATTTTAAGCCTGTGTTTGGGGGAGGGGTGATGACAAGCAGTTGCTTTGTCTCTTTTGGTCCTTTGCCTATACCTGGGATCAGTTGCTGAAGGAAGAGAGAACATATGAGAAACAACCAGGCATCCCCAACAGTCAGCCAGTTTCTAGAATGAGAGCCAACTAGTGACTTGCCTGCTGATTTAGGACATTAAGGAGCCCAGCTAAGACCACAGCTCTCAGGGTAAACTCAGTCTGACTTGCCAGATTGTAGACCTGTGAGCTAAATGGATGGGTCACTTCAGAAAGTTCAGAACGGGTTACAGTATAAGGAGTAACCAATTTGGGAGGGCACTACCACTGACTTCTCCATTGACTTCACCATTGACTTCACCATTGACTTCACCATTGACTTCACTTTGCGGATGAGGAAGTGGTTACAACGATTAGAATAGGACAGAAATCAGTTGTCAGAAAAAACACTACTGCCACTGAAGCCAAGCTGAGATACAAAACAAAGTTCTCACTATGCTAAGAACCTAAAATTATATCCATGGGGAATAGGATTCTAACCTTTCCTCTAGCTCTGGCCCAATTCCTTACCTGGAAGTAAATAGGAAAGGAGTAGAAGCCACACTTGAGGTGTGTCAGAGAATATAGCCATCACGTAGGTGCTGGGGAAGTCAACCTGAAGGGGCTGCAGGTCTGAGTCTAGAGAAGCCAAGATGGAATACAGGTTTCAGTAATAACTCAGGAATCATAGGGGTGTGTGTTAAAACACAAGGATGTTTGGAAGTGACCCAGCCATCCATTGAACTGTTTAAGGCATATTGAAATATAAGGCTGTGTGTGTGTGTGTGTGTGTGTGTGTGTGTGTGTGTGTGTGTGTGTGTGTGTTCTTCATTCTGTAACCCAGAACATTGGGGCAGGTAGTGAGGACAGTCAGTGCCGCCGCCAGGATGATTTGATTAGAGTTATTGGGGTTCAGCAACAGATATCAACCAGCAGACTACATAAGCCAGAACTGGATTTGACCAGTGTAAATAGATAATTGGACAGGTTGTTCTAAGGCAGTCTAGAAATACTTAGGAGAGTTATCAGGTAACTGTGTGGATGAGGAGAGGAGATGGTAAAGGTGGGAACCATCCAAACAGACTCAGAGAAAGTAACTGATCACAAAGAAGCTCTCTTGTGGCTTATGAGACATTCTCTGAGTAGCAAAGAACCCATTTCTTAACAAATGATTTGGGCGTCATGTTGCTAAGGGAAGAATTTCCAAATGAACTGAGCTGTCTGCGAAGAATAAGGACAGGCTTTACAGGGAAGCAGGGTACATGAAATCACCCCTTGTCTTGACAGCACAAATAATAATGTCACCTGTCCCTATCTTTGTTCCTGGTTGCAAAGGACTTCATGAGAGTGAACAAATGGGAGGGGAGCTGATAAGATTCCGGGCTGGAGAAGACCTGCCTGTGAACAAAGTCATTAAAGTACAAACTTTCAGTTTGCTGTAAAACACCTCACCAGATTGAGAGGCTCCAAATTTTGAATGTGAAGAAAACCCATTTCCAGAAGCAACTCTTAGCAATTCATTAAATGACTTTGCTTCATAATAGTCCTTTCCCAACTGATGAGTCAGAAACTCAACGCTGAAGACAACTGTTCAATGAGAAGGGCTTAGAGATCACCCAACTTCCTCCATTAGATATTTATCCCAACAGACTCTCCCCTTCTCGCATGAATTATGGAGCTGTAGTTTCTGTCATTTGGCCATCCATTTCACACTGTGTTCTCTATTGACCCTGACCTTCGATTTTTACCTGGCTAATCCTATGGACAGGATCCAGCCAAGGCAAAGGATAGTAGTTGACTGTAACAACCAAGAAAGCCAGACAAGCCAATGGCCAAGTGGTAGAAGACAGATGTGACCCTCTCTGCCCCCGGTGATCATCAGCCAACATCAGTTCACTAGGGAAAAGAGAGCAGAGGTGATGGATGGGGTGGGGTAGAGTGGAGAAGGAAAGCCTATGAGTACATATGGTAAATGATGACCTCAACACCAGGACCAGTGTCAGGAAGACAGATCAACTTTACTTGGGGGTGATTCGAGGCTTATATAATTTTGGAGATGGGGGTCAGAATATCCAGAATGGGCAAAGATAATTGGCTGAAGGTTTACAGTACTGAAATGCCTCATTAGCATGGGGAAGCATTTCCAAAATCTTAGGTGCTAGCTGAAGAGGTTCCTTTCAGGGGGGAAAGGAAGTTGAACCTGTCTGTAATCTGACTGAGGCTGCGTGACAGTCTCCAGGTAGAGAGGTCTGGGGGGTGGTTTGTACTCCCCAGACAGGGTCAGAGAAGGAGAAGCCATGCTAATGAAGGGAAACCACCATATTGCACCAAGCTCCAGAAGGCTATCTGGACAATGTTAGACTCCAACCTTAATTTAGGAGGGCAACAACAGGGAAGGTGGGATGTTTAGCTCTCTGAATATAAGCCTTTGGGGCTCAGCTCTAAGATCTACCATGCAAAGAGACAACTTTAGCTATTCGGTAGGGGTCTAACATTGGACTAGAGGCAGACCTTCCTATAAGAGTGAGCACTCAGGCTGTTCCACCAGAATTTAGATTCCGCTAGAGTGCTGGCAGTTGTTGACAGATTCCACCGTACTGTGCGATGAAGTAATGTTCTAAAATAAATCTCCCCCACTCCATAAAAATGGCATCTTATGGCTTCCCTGACTCATTTTTTTTCATCCATTTAGAATGGTGAATTTCATCCATTCACCCACAGAGAAAGTTGACACAGCTAAATGGTATAAGTTCTCTGAGCACTCTCAGCTCATGAGACAACCATCAACTGCTGTTATATAGATGAATCCAAGCTAAATGCTAGAAACACAAACCTTGAGAGAGTGTGTCTTTTGTCTTCTTGCTGTCCAGAATAAACAGAGTCAATCTGGTTTCATCAAAAGACAAAAGGAACCCCTCCTACACCCTGAGGTTACTACACTGACTTGAACAGGTGTGATGTTTTATGATACCTTGAATGATAAATTAATTTAACAAACAGATTCTGGTGATACAAGGAAAATAAATTATCAGTCTTTTCCTGTACATTTGTCACTGTCTACCTTGTGCAGAGTAGACATGTCACTAACAAGTGAGACTCAGTCACTCACTTTTGCCCCCCGCCCCCGAGTTCTGATGCTGCTTTGAGGGTAAGCCTTGTCAAGTTCTTAAATCTAGGAAAACAAATACTGAAGCAATTTCTAAATTTTAGAGACTGGGAAACTGGCAGTGAGCCTCATAGCAAGACCCTGACCTCGTCGGACTATTATTGAAGTCCCCTTCTGGTTTTTTTCTACCTGTCAATCAGTAAATGACTTGGAATTCCTGTTCCCATGTCTGTTAGAGATGATGGTGCCCATTACACAGGGTTTTAAGGGTCCTAAGTATCACAATCAACATGCAAAGACCACCAGGAGAGGAGTGGGTTACAGTTTTTGGCTCATTGTCTAAGGAATGTAGCCAGAGGATCCTAACTAGGGACTTGGCGTGCTAATGATGAGTCCACGTGGATTCATCAGTGTTTATAGATTTTGGTAGGGATATTGATGAGTGTATGGCAAAGGTCTACAGGAACTCTGACTTTCAGCTTAATTTCCCTCTAAAAAAATCCTTCTGTCATTCTGTGTCCCGTGCCCCATCTCCCAACCCCTTGCATTTTGTAAAGCCATTTTGTTTTTACTATGTATCCTAGGTAAGCCCGTGCCCCATCTCCCAACCCCTTGCATTTTGTAAAGCCATTTTGTTTGTACTATGTATCCTAGGTAAGCCTTAAGTTCACAATCCTCCTGTCTCGGCATCCTGAGTCCTAAAAATGTACAGAAATGCAGCAACATGCCCGGCTAAAGCTATGGAAGGGGAGAGAAGGTACAGAGGCTGAAAAGAGAGGAAGGGGGAGGGGATAATGAGATGGTTGTCCAAGAAGAGAAGGGGAGCGGAGGGACAGAAGGGAATGAGGGGAGAGTTAAATCAGTAAGAAGAAAGAAGGAGAAGGCATAAGTCCATGCTGGTGTTGGCTGGCCTCAGCCTCCTCTGCCTTTATTGTGTCTTGGGTGTGGGATGGCCCTTTCTCCGCTGTTCCACAGGCACACACTGCTGGGCCAACGTAAGGACGACAAAGGAGGGTTGAGGGTTCTCTCTGGCCTGGTCTTGGTGTCTCTGTCTTCCGCCACGGCCTCAGACCCTGCTGGGCTTTTTGGGATCTTTGTTGCTCTTGGCTGGCATGAAGGCATACAGCTCTTCAATAAGCATCTCCATACGGGCTGTGACCTCGGTCACCGTGTCGATGACCAGCCGCTGCTGCAGCTTCAACTTGTTGTTCTCCCACAGAGCCTTGTTCTCCTCCTGGAAGACGCGCTGCTCCTCACGCAGGACGTGCAGAGCCCTGTTCTCCTCCTGCAGCAGACGGTTCTCCTCCCTCAGGGCCTGCAGGGCCTGGTTCATCTCCCTCAGCAGCTGCAGGGGCTGAGCACCGTCAGTTAGATTAGGGCCCACCTTGCCCTCCTCTTCCCCTGATGGGCCAGACAAGTTGTTAACCATGTCCCTCAGGGCACGCAGGGTTTTCGAGTCCTCCTGTGTTGTAGGGGGCCCTTTGGGCTCCTCAAAGTGGGAGGGGTGGCCTGGGCTTTGATCTAGCAGAAGCCCTGAGTTATGGGAGTCCTCCTTGGGTAAGATGGGCTTCCCCTCCTCAGTGGAAGCTGCACTCTGTTCTGCCTGGGCCCAGTAGGCCTGCCTCTGCTCCAGCAACTGCTGGAGGGCCCGGTTCTCCTCTCGAATGAGCTGTAAGGTGTTCTCCTTGCTACGCTGGGCAGGCAAAGTGGTGTTATCTTTCTTTACAGCTTCCTGGGAGGTTGGGTCTTTGTGTAGCAATGGCGAGGAGTTCTGACTCTCCTCGTGGCCCAAAGCAGCCTTGTGCTCTTCCCAAAAGACCTGTAGGATCTTGTTCTCTTTGCGGAGGGCCTTGTTCTCATCCCGTAAGGCCCGGTTCTCGTCCCGAAGAGACTTGTTTTCTTCCTGTAGCAGGTACTCCTTGGCCAGCCTCTTGTGGTGCAGTTTATGGTGGAAGGAGGAGGAGGGACTGAAGTAAGGTGACTGTAGGCGACAGTTCTCATTCACCCAGCGCCCATCCTGGAAGACAAACATCTCGTCGCTGAGCTGCACCCTGGGAGGGTTGTAGTCTAGTTCCAGGTCAGCCTGGGAGGTGGGGCGCTCCATGGGGTCAAAGGGCATAGAAGAGAAGCGGTTGAGTGGGTAGGAATGCTGGCTGGCCACCCTGCGGCTCATCCGGGGCAAGGCAGCCTGCCTGGAGCAGCGAGGAGTGCTGTACAGGTTGTGGAGCCTCAGGAAGGGTTCGGTGCCCTTCTGTGGGGAAAAAGCAGGGAAGCGGTTAAAAGGACTGCTGGTGGACTTGAGACTCCCCCTCACATGGCCTCCAGGAATCTTAACAAGGAAATATACCCAGCCTTTGTTATTCTGGGTAGCATTCTTCTGAATTAATGAATACTGAACCATGGTTCCTGGGGGTGGGTGAGGGGGACAGGTTCCTATAAGGCTCTGGTCATAAACTTTCTGTCAACTGATCAAATAGAATACTGTGCTTTTGTTTGAAGACACCCTCACGGATATGCAGATTGACAAAGGGTGCATCATATACCATGAGCAGAGCCTATCTAACAAGTTTGCCCCGCAGGGCACAGCACAGATCCACAGTTATTAGGAAGAGCCTTCAACCATATGTGTAGATGCCACTTTAAGCAGCGAAACCAACAAGAAGCACAAAAGTTTCAAAGCCATGCTGGTTTATAAACTGAAGACAAGACACTTTTCCAGGATAAGTGTTCAAACTGAACCCCAGTTCTTGACCTCACACCCACATACAAACTCTCTGTAGGTCCAAGAAAGACTACACAAATACTCTATGAGCACTAATGCTGGTATAGTCAAAGGTCTATACATTTATAATTATAAAATCTATAAATTATTAACTACGCACTGGGAATCCTCACAGTGCTAGCAAATGAAATACTATCTCAGCTTGAACATCCCCAATCTGAAATTTCTCAGTCCCAAGTGCTTCAAACTCTTAAAGTTTTCTGAGCATCCATATAGTGTCAAAAGTGAGAAATCCCACACTTGCCTTCATGCAATGACACAGGTTCATAAAGTGTGTAAAATTATTGTGAGCTGCATATGATATATATAGATAAATAGGTAGCTATATTATATATAAATATATAAAAATAGATTATAGATAGATAAATAGATACAAATAGATATGGAGTTAATGTTTATGTATGGGTTTTCTTCCCTGAGAAGCCTCCTTTCCTCTCTTAATAATAATAATAATAATAATAATACCCACCCCCCTTTAAAGGGTGCCTCCTGCACACAGCATACTAAACATCTGTGATGGGCGGATTTAATCGTCAACTTGACACAACCTAGAATCACCCGGGGATCTCAATGAGGGATTATCTAGATTGAGTTGTCTTATGGCACACCTATGAGAGGAATTTTTAAATTGGATTAATTGATTATAATATATATATACACCACCGTGGGTACTACTATGCCCTGCATTTGGGCCCTGTACTGTATAAGAATAGAGAAAGCAAGCTAAATATAAGAAGAATGTGAGCTATTAGACTCCCTTTGCCCTTGACACCAGATGTGACTAGGTGTCTCACAATCACACCTTGACATCCTTACAGTGACAAGCTGTGACCTGTAAATGTATGTCAGATAAACCCTTTCTCCCCTAAGCGGTTTGTATCGGGGCATTTATCACAGCAACAGAAATAAAACCAGGACAGTAACCATGTCCTCACCTTGAACCTAGAACCCAAATCCCCAAGAGCTTTAATCTCAAAATTCCCACGATTGAGTCCTACTGACAAGTTCTTGTTTCTCCATTGCCTCTAAACAGAGCCTAAACACGGCTGCTCTGCCTGCTTCCTGAGTTCATACAAGGACAAGCAGTAGATACGCCATCACAAAGACCAGAGTCCTGCTGGTGCTATTTAACAATTCCTCTTCTAAACCACCATGGAATACTGAATACATTGCTTTACAAAAAGCTCTGTCAACATATGAGCAACAAAGCTGAGCAAGTACACACAGATTCAAAGGCTCCCTTACCCAGCACCCGCAGCCCCCCTGTCTTTCACAGTGGAGGAGTTGAGCTAGCCAAGTGACATTCTCAGATTTCTTCCATTAGCTGAACTAATCTGATGACCTGGGTCCTGACAAGAAGTCTGTCTGTGCCTGGCACATTGTGTGTGGGGGGGGGGGGGGAGGTCTACTGAGCCTGAGAGTTTCAACCAACAAAAGAAAGTCTCTTCTTGGTCTTTGGGATGTATTCTCACATAGTGATAAAGTTCGACAGGTGAAGAAAAAATAAAAAAAGGTTGGCTCTTTTGTGACAGAATGGGGAGCCGAATTGTAGGAGGGGAAGAACGTGTGGCTCTGAGGCACAACACATCTCCATTCGGTGTTTGAGAGGTGACCGGGAGACTGTCTTCAGGACCAAGTAACAAATAAGATGCTCAGAACTTTGACCTAACAATGTGTTGGTGCTGGGGACCCTGGAAGATCCCTGGGTACAAACAAGGCCCTTGCAGGTGCCTGAAACCCTGCCTATGGGTTGGAATCCTTCCTAAGCCCCTCCTAAGCAGCAGAGCAGCTGACTGGGGGCGGGGGAATTGCAAGAAGGCAACAGTCAAATACCCCACCGGACTCTTACTGCTGTGACATGATTTCTACAGACTGGAACTCTTGGGGTGAAATTTGTCCAGATAGAATTATTGGGGTGATGGCCTTCTACCTAAAGAGTTTTGGAATAGGCCTGGACAATGAGCCGCCAAACTCAGCTGATAATGCTGTGGTTTGAATGTGTCCTCTGCATTTCATGGGCTGGGAACTTAATCCCCAAAGTCACATGCTAATAATGTTTGAGAAGCGAGACCTTTTTGACTTGGATTGGATCATAAGGAAATGGCCAAACACATTCACGGGTCAACGGGCTGTTGCAGGAGCATGTTATAAAGTGGGCTTTCTGTACTTTGCTTGCTGTGTCTCACCAGAGATGCCCTCTGCCATGTTCCAACACAGGAAGCTCCTGCCAGAAGATGACTATAGTGCCATTCTCTTGAACGTTCAACCTCTATGCTTTGTGAACTACCTGGTCTTGAACACTTGGACAATTCCACAGAAAACTGAGGAATTGTCACTAAACTTCTCTTCCCCACGCATAGATGTAGCTACGATCACCCAGAAGAGATATCCATGTGCTCCCAGAAAGTCCAAGCTGCTTGACCAAGCTTTAAAAGCACATGCTTTGGCAACACTGTTGAGGTTAACTGGTAGGAAATGCTCAGCCAGCTGAAGTATTTTAATGCACATGAAACAGAAGGGCACCAGGGTCCTAGGAGGAGGAACCATGGCGCTAACTTCACAGCTGAATCCCACCATCAATCAACTAAGTAAATAACTCACCTCTCTAGTGGTATGCTTAAATACAAGGTTTGTTTTAATAAATGCTAACAGATGAAAAAGATAATTTACAAGGTAAATGTGATTGGTTTTGATAGAGTTTTCATGCAAATAGCAAAGAGAATAAAGATGTCAAATAAAGTCAACTAACCGTTTGAAAGAATCTCCTAAAATCTTGCTCTTACACTATTCCAGTTGGTGCTGACAAAAGGGAAGGAGAAAGGGTCAAGGGAGAGAAAAGAGCGGGCACTGGGAAGTACTACCAGAGGTCATTCTGATCAAGACGTAGATTTTCACTGATGATCTAGCAATAACAATGTCTTAATGAAACCCCGAGTGCTCACTGGGGATGAATGCCTGGGAAAGTGAGTCTTTATATAGAAGGAATCGGGAGATTCATTGCTTAGACAGGAAATCACACTACAGTTTGCAAGTCAGTGTGTTAGAGGAAATAGATGTGAAAACACTCATGTTCAGTGTGAGGAGGAAAAAAATGGGAAATCAATGAGACCCGAGAAAACCTAAGGGTGACAACTAGTGAATCATAGCATTTACAGTGTGATTGAAAACTCCAGCCACTCACTAGGGCTGGGGGCTGGGAGCTGGGAGCCAGAGGTACTGTTATAATTCCCTTCCAAATAGAAAGAGCTCTACTCAGAATGAAGCCAATGGGGCACATAGACACAGAAAGCCAGGGGTTGGAAATCCAGGTGAGGGGGAGGGAGGCACTATCTTCTAGAAGCAACAGAACAATTAGAGCCAAGACATCACCTGGGCCAGTACGTAGGGTGACAGGCTGGGCACTGACCTGGGTTAAATCCAAGTTCTGTCTTTGTTGTCAAACTTCCTAATTCCCACAGCTGTAAAATCCCTGCCTCGCACTTGTGTGGCTCTGTGGCCAACACATGATGCCATCAGCACTCCATCAATAACCTTCCTCGCCTTGTTGCTCATAGGAATCCTTCCCCCGACTATCTTGTCTCGGGAGGTCCAGTGAGCATAGAAGTCTTCCCCATAGGCCTGGGAGGTAGGTCAGTTTGCATCATCTAGTTATCTATGACTCCTTCCAAACCCAAGAGCACCAGGAATCTTGAGTACATTGGCAGGTTGTCTGGCTTGTGCTCCCATGGCAGGTGGGCCTGTAACCATCTTGGTGGTAATGAATATATTTCAAAAAATGATACTTATGTCCTTACTTCTACCTATCAGATTATTGAAACAATGGACCCAAGAAATTTCTCTGGTAGTCTTATGTCTGGAAAAGGTAAAGGCTGAAGGCCTGTGCCATCCAGAGAGAGGGGAAGATTGTCTCTCAGAAAGGGATTTCACACAGCCCTTACAACTTGTCAGACCACCCTGCAAGGAGATCCTGAGGCAGAGACAGTGATGCTGGGCTGAACCACACCTTAACCAGGGATGCTTAGTGATGGGTACCTCTAACCTTCTATTGGAACCCAAACTTCATGTCCAAGGCGAACCTGGGGAAATCGTTAGACCTCTTTGTTCCTCCAAGTGTTCCAGCATTGAGTAAATTTTCTCTTCCTGCTTTTTTAATATTAGCTAGTTGCTTAGCTGACCTATTGAAAACTGTTGACTAAGCCTGGCTAGCATACTCAAGGCCACATCTGGCCATGAGAAACAAATCTCCAGTCAGCAGTGATCCTTTCATTCCATCTCCCTTTGCCCTCCAAAACTCAAGTAGCTGCACCAAGTTCTACAGCACAGAAGTGGGGCTGGAGGTCTAGGGGACCAGATACAACTCAAGACTTCTCGAATCATCTTTCTCCTCGACTGCTAAGCTGATTCTGGGAGCTGAGGATGGAAAGTTGTGCCAGGGGAAGATGAACAGAGCTTTCTAATCTTTCTACCCCATGACAATAATGAGGACTTTGTGTCAGCTTCATTGGATTTAAAAACACCTAGGGCATTAACAAGACATATACTCTTGTATGGATCTGTGTGGGAAAGGGGGTTGGGGAGGGCAGATCCTGAACTGAATAAAACAGATTGATCTGCTGTGATGTGAGGCACTAGCCCCACCACCATAGCTCCCCCATCACCATGGACTCATCTCCTGAACTAAGAGCCAAAATAAAACATTCCCTCTCTTAACTCACTTCTTGCGGGTGTGTGGTCACAATAATGAGAATACAACTACTTTCAAATCCTAATCCCAACCCCCTTCCCACTCCCACCCACATCTAGATTGGTGTGTCCCATCTTCCCCTAATACTTGGGCTGGTAAGAAACCAAAGGAACCCATCCTCACACACAGTAGCAGACAGATGTCTTTTACATATTAAGAATCAGACCTAGCAAGGTTCTTAGAGGGTGACCAGAACATAGTTCCTTAATATTCTGGCTCAGCTTTCATGACCTGGAAGAGATGTAAGAGTGGTTGCTCACTACAATGCTGTAGGGAAGACAAGTATCCAGGCTGTTAGCTTGCCTGACTATCTGCTGAGCTTGTTACAGTTACACTCATGCAGAACACCAATTAAAGAGCCATCTTATTTTGTTCACACCTACCTGAACCAAATTTTAGATAAGTTACCTGTGCCTTGGGTCCCTCCATTCTACATCTCACCCCCTCTGGTTGCATGACCCTGGTCTTTCAATCAGCTCTTGGGTGACTCTGGAGAAAGCAAAGCCACCCCTTTGTGACATAGCAGCAGAAGAAACAGTCAAATCAATCTACCAAGGAGGCTGCTGCATGCAGGAGACTAAGAACCACAAGCTACAAAGAGTTCAACCATTCATTGGCCTCAAAAGAAACAACTAAGTGTCCATCCCCTAGTACCCATCTTTAGCCCACAACCGGACCAAATTCTCTTGGCAGCTGCAAGTGGGCCACATGCTGAGGTGTCAGCTCCTGGGTTCATTCTCAATTTCTAGCTCTAGCTCAATTCCAGTTCTCCACAGATACCCAGAGTAGTTATATACCACCCCATAATGAAGGGTCTCCTTCGGTAAAGTTAGATTTTTCTTACAGCATCATCAAAACTTAGAACGCTAACACTGGAAGAGAGGGTTGGGAGTGGGGTAGGAAGGGTTACTTGATCATCCAACCCAGATCCCTCATTTAAAGCCTGAGGATCCCAAGGTCCAGAGAGACCATGTGTCTTCCCCACATACACACAATCAGGAAAACCCCAACATGACAAGAATTGTAACAGCTAACTTCCTCGTTTATTCTGTAAGGTTTAAAAACAGGGTTATCACAGCTAGAACTGGTAAGTTACATCCTTCTGTGACTGTCCCTACCTGAGGTAGAATCAAATTGACTGGAATTTCTAGGCTCTCAGATCTGGTATTTCTCTTTCTTGTAAAATTTGGCCTTGAGTGCTGTGAAAAAGAAAAAATTAGATTTCTCCTTCTCAACCAATCCTCGGGGCCTCAGTGGCTCGCCAGAAATACATAACTAGTACACTTATACCCTTCTTACGGATTAATTATATACCTTATAATAATCTGGGCATATAGGTCTGTGTAGATGGTATCTGACCAGAAAGAAATCTTACTGACCATGAGCAGAAATCAAGATAGGAATTAACTAACATAAAATCCCTGTTGAAAGTGTCTGAAGCAGAGAGGGTTGCGGTTCTTCTTGGCTTTAAGCCATTATGTCGATGTTAAGAAAGTAGCCATACCAATGTGAGATGCCAGGTATAGGTCCTATGCATAAGCTGGTCACCAAAACACTCAGAACATTCCAGAGGTGACATCACAGAACAATATGGTGTTTGTCAGAGTTCATGGTTTTTCTCTAAGCAGCTCAGGTGGGAAGCAGGCTTCTGTGGGCAGGAAGGGTTGTCAGTAGCCCTGCCCACTTGGCTAGCCAAAGTCAGTGTAACACACAGTGACCCCAACATTTACATTTGTTTGGTCACCCCTGGCTGCTGCTCACACCTCACTGCCAGGCTAGTTTGGACCCCTCCCCAGCCCCCCTGCACCTCCACACCTCCCTTCACAGGGGATCAGAAAATGGGGGTGTGGTTACTCAGCTGTATTACTAGGGAAGGGAGAAGCAGTAAGTGTTCAGACCTGAGGAGGGTTTGGCACTAATGAGAGACTCTTCAGTTCAGTTCAACTTGGATCCTAGCTACATGGAGTTACTGTACAGGTCCCAGAAGTTAGGAGCTCATCCCCACAAGATGACCTACAAAGGACCCATCTCAGATCAAGGCAACCTGTACTTGTAAAGATCAGACGTGAATCAAGGGCTCCCCTGACCTGTTCCTCAGATTTGGTAGTTGTCTCTCAGAACTCAGAAAAACGCTTTTACTTAGGATCACAACTTCACTGGTCACTTGAGTCCCCAGTAACCTGAATCACAAGCAAATCTTGGTATAAGAAAGTTCGAGTATACAAAAGCATAAGAAACACCCAGAGAAAAATCAGAGGCTAGGTCCATTGCCGAAGATTTTGTGTCTACAAAGAAACTTTAAGAACTTTTTTTAAAACTGTGAGTGTTTGTATGTATGCATGCATGTGCGTGTAGTGTATGTGTGTGTGTGTGTGTGTGTGTGTGTGTGTGTGTGTGTGTGTGTGTGCCTGTATGTGTGTGTGCTAGTACATATGGAGGCCAGAAGATAACCTTGGGTGTCATTCCTTAGCTATCACCCATTTTATGCTTTAAGACATTGTCCTGGAACTTGACAATCAGATGGGGATGACTGTCATCGAGTACCCCAGGGATCTGCCTCTGTCCCCCTTGTCAGCACTACCAGACAAGAGGGAGTCAATCAGGATTTTTAGATTGTTTTTTTTAAGCATGGCTTGAGAGACCAAATTCATTTCCTCACAGCTGCAAACCCACTGAGCTACTAGGCTCGCTTATGTAATTTTAAAATTGCGTTTATGGATGCACACTGCTGAATTTGCCCCTGTTGCCATTTTAAAGGGTATAGTTTGATAGATTCGAGTATATTCACATTGTTATAGAAGAACACTCTAGAATTCTCTCGTCTTAGAAAACTATGGCTTCTATTAACCACAATTTCTCCCTCTCCCTTCCTTCCAGTGCTTAGTAACCATCCTCCCATTTTCTGATCCTATGATGTAAACTATACTAACGTCTTAGTTTGGGTTTCCATTGCTGCAATCAAACACTGTGGCCAAAAGCTACTGGGGGAGGAAAGGGTTTACTCCACCTTACTCTTCTAGGAAGGCCTTTATCACTGAGGAAAGCCAGAACAGGAAGGCAGGGGCCATGAAGGAGTGCTACTTACTGGCTTGCTTTCATGGCTTGCTCAGCCTGGCTTCTTATAGCATCCAAGACCACCAAACCAGGAATGGCTCCATCCACTGTGAGCTGAGCTCTCACCCATCAATAATCACTCGGCCCCACAGCTCTACCAGAGGGCTGTCTGATGGGGACACTTTCTCACCTGTGCTCTGTCTTCTTGGATAACTAGCTTGTGTCAAGTAGAAAAACAAACAAAAACCCCAGTAAATTACCCAGCACAATTAGATAGATATCTTATATAAGTGATGCTCTGGAGTTTTGGTCTTTTCGTGACAAGATTTACCCAACTTGAAACAAATGTAAAGATGTCTTTTAAAAAGTTGGATCGTGTTTCATAATAAGCAGATATCTTTTGGGTAGCATCTGCCCCTTGGCTACTGGAAATGATGCTACCACGAACTTGAGTGTGAAAACATCCCTCTGAGACTCTGCTCTGAATTATTTTGGATGCATATCCAGAAGTAGAATTGCTCAATGACAAGGTAATTCCATTTTAGTTGGGTTGGTGGGTGGGTGGGGCACCTGTTAATTTCAATTTGCAGGTGAGGGTAGGCACAAGATAAGGCAAGGCCTGTGGTTGGGCAGTGAAAAAGTAAAGTGAGGACAGAATTTTGGAAAGCCAAGAGAGATAGGAAAGGAGAGGAAGAAGCCAAGATGGAGGAGGAAGATGATCCACCTCCATACTGTCTTTAAATAGCTCCAGGTAGCTATGAATATTTTATAAGGGATGGGTTATTACAGGACAGTTTGTCTCAGCTAGGTGGGCAGTTTCTATCAATACCAGTTGGCTCTGAGTTTACTGTATGGACGTTTTGTGGAGTGGGAATTTATTGATACAAATCTGATTGATGAATTAGAAGCCTCTAGAATTGTGATTTCGTTGGGCTGCTGGGAATTGTGACAATAAGCACAGGGGGCAGTTACTGGGGATGTGAGCTGAGAGGGCAGCCACCACTGGGACCAGAGAGTAGCCAGCGACAGACTGGGATTGAAATTGGAACTTAGGGAGTCCAGTGAAGACGCTTTTCAGTTTCAGATGAAAATAGCCCACAGCTGATGAATTATTTGGAAGAATTAGGAGGTATAGCCTTGTTGGAAGAGGTATGTTTCAAAGCTCATACATGACCACCGTGTGTGTGTGTGTGTGTGTGTGTGTGTGTGTATCAGGTTATAAAGTTCTTAACTATTGCTCCAGTGCCATGCCTACCTGCTTCCCATCATGATGATAATAGACTGAACCTCTGAAACTATCAGCCAGCCCCAATTAAATTAAAATTATAAATTTATAAATTATAAAATAAATTATAAATTCCTCTTATAAGAGTTGTCTTGGGGCTGGAGAGATGGCTCTACGGTTAAGAGCATTGACTGCTCTTCTAGAAGTCCTGAGTTCAAAACCTAGTAATCACATGGTGGCTCACAACCATCTGTAATGGGATCTGATGCCCTCTTCTGGTGTGTCTGAAGAGAGCAACAGTGTACTCACATACATAAAATAAATAAGTATAAAATAAAAAGAAAGAAAGAGTTGTCTTGTTATCATGTCTCTTCACAGCACTACAACAATAAGATAACCCTTGTCAACCAGACACAGAGGGGCATCACTGTTAAACCACTTTTTAAACATTTCCTTTGTTGTTTATACCCAAACTTTCATGCTATTATCACAATATAAAACACAGTTTAACATATAAAGTCTCATAGTCTTACAAGAAATGCATCATTTAGAAGTGCAGTATTTCTTTAAAATAGCTGATATCTTAACCGTGAGCTCCTATAAAATAAAAAACAAGTTGTTATGATTATTATTTCTGAGAAGGAAGAGCAAGAGCATAGCTAGAATCGAATAAAAATAAAAGCAGACAGAGTAAATGGCTCAGTATTCAATATCTAGGGCCTATCATCATTTAAGCTCCGAAACGTTTGGGTAGTCTCACCTCTCTGGATCAGCCATCTACAGGACAGGTAACTTGTCACACAGGCTCAAGATATCTCCACACATGTCACTGTCATTGCTGGTTACCCCATGATCTTGGCATCCCTAATACTCTGGGACTTCCCCTGCAACTGAGGCCATACCTTCTTTGGGGACTCTAACACTGCCACACATGCCAAGCACCAGCTTCTCTCCACGACCCATTCACCCTACAGTGTTTACGAAGCTAAAACTAGTACCCTGTGGGAGACAATTAGACATTACCAAGTTTGATTGCCAGACAGGAATGTGCCCCACCGCCAGCAGCACCACGGACGCTGTGTGCTGCCTCTGAGGAAATCCAACCCAAAAAAAAATCTCATCTTAATGATCCTGACCTCTTAGTCATTACAATTAATTCTTCAGTCCCAGTCAACCAGCAAGGCAAAGGTATCACTTCCATAAATTTTTAATCTAAATTATCACACTAATGGTCCAGATAGAGTCTTTATTTCCATCTGAAATTCCACAAGCCTCCAGCATCTGCGTTCCCTCCAATATTCTTATCTCCCAAGTTCCCGAAACAGCACATCAAACTCTGAGCACTCCAGGCCAAAGTTCCCAATTTGTCCACAGTCTTCCCACCCACGGCCCATTGGTTAGAGGTAGCTCCTCTCAACGCTCTATTATCTGCCTTTTACCACCCGAGGCCTCCTTTGTCCTCCTCTTCAGCAGCTCTCTTCAGCGCAGGACTCTACCCAAGCCCCTTCTTTATCCATTCCAGACCCTTTCTTCATTCTCACCTGCTCCTCCCTCCTCCTCCTCCTTCCTCTTCCTCCTCCTCCTCCCCCTCCTCCTCCCCCTCCTTCTCTTCTTTCTGGTTTACTCACCCCTTTTGCTCCTCCTGCAGGCCTTTGGCATTCTCTTTGTCTGATCCTCCATGCTCTTGTCCAAGGTAGTAAAACCAAGGCTGGTGAGAAACTGGGGTCCCAAAGGGAGAGGCATAGGAGGCACTCTAAAGTAAGGGGCACTCGTACATCCCAGAAGTCACCCAAAGAGTAATGCCTCTTGGGAAAAGGAAAAGGACTTTATGTGCTGAGGATCATCACATGTGGCACCCAAACTTGACGACCTCACATAACTTTCCCCAAGAGGGCAGAAACTCCAGCTCATTCTTGAAAGCGATTAATCTCTTCATGGATCCAAGAGCGAGAACTCTGATCTGAAAGGTGATCAGTAGGGAGGACAGAGAAATGACTCAGTGGTTAAACACATGGGCTGCTCTTCCAAAGGACCCAGGATTGATTTTTAGCAATGCACATAGCAGCTCAAAGTTATCTCTGACTCCAGCTCCATAAATATAGTTATTGGTGTCTTGGGGCTGTTCATTGCTGTTCCATCAGCCCCCCACACACACTTTTTACAGACAGAGAGGCATACAGTCAGGCAACAATAAAGACAACCAGGATTGGCCACCACACAGACTTAAACCTGGAGATCTGGTAATATCTCACCTGAATCCTGGACACCAAGATCTGGACTGCACCCAGCCTTTCCTGATTGTCCCACCTAGAAGGTACCATAAACACTCACCTCTGGATGGAGCATTTGCAGGTGACTTTCTGTAATCGTCCATTCAGCATAAAGGTATCAGGAACCTCTGAAGTAGCCCTGGTCTGTAGCAAAAAGAGAAGGAAGCAAACCCTTCAGTGGCACCAGAGACTTCTCAGGTCGTTCTCTGCAATGATACAAAGAAGTGTTCAAATTTCATGCAATCCTGTCACTTTTTAAAAGCATGTCAGTTCCATTCCTGCCACCCTATAGTATGTTGCACATTTCTGACTCAATTGCTCTGTGGTAACGGTCTGGCCAGAGATAAATCTCTATGACTTTAAGCAAACAAAGGCAAGGTAAACAAACATCCTGAGTGTCAGTGTGGGCATGGACTTTGTCCTTGCTGCCTGGAAGTCAGTCGTCTCTTGTTTGCCTTTTAAAGATGTAGAGCTCTTAGTTCCACCAGGCTCACATCTACCTGGACACTGCCATGCTTCCACCTTAGTGGTAATAGACTGAACCTCTGACCTGCCAGCCCCAGTTAAATGTTGTCATTTATATGAGTTGCTTTGGTCATGGTGTCTGTTCATAGCAGTAAAACCCTAACTAAGACAATAAACCTCTAGCATCCTCTTTTCATTACAGCCAAAGCAGGCACTCAATCAAACCTTATATTCAACCGCTGCTCCCTCTGCAGATCATCTCCAGCAGAGACATTAATTCCTCTGGCATGCTTCCTATAGCTCATTCACAAAAGAACAGCGCTTTGCATGTCTTAGAGCAGAAGCTATATCTGCATTTCAAACAGCTGCACAGTAACCATTTCATGCTTTATTTCTAGCACTTGTTTCTTCCAAGTTTTCTTGGTATCCATCAGCAAAATTTTCAGCTAAGGCTAAGAATTCACTTCATGGTACCCAGACTCCTTCTGGGAGAGAGTCACTCTCACAGGAGTGCTGACACATCTGAGAGCTCAGGTGAGACCATCACCTTTGATCAAATTCCTGGCCCAAGAGGAACCTGCCCAGAATCCTCAGAACACAGGAACCGAGGAGCAGTCTGGGATAGGATCCTTCCAGTTTCTGCCTGTACCTGGAGCTGACCCCGTGCCACATCTGTCTATACACAGACGCAACTAGGAGAGAGCCAGTCCCCCAAAAGTGCTGACACACCTGAGAGCACAGGTAAGACCATGACTGAGCCTCTCAGGGACTTGCCCAGAACCTTCATGACACAGAAATCAACCAAAAAAAAAAAAAAAAAAAAAAAAAAAAAAAAGCATAGGACCAGATGGATTTAGTTCAGAATTCTATCAGACCTTCATAGAAGACCTAATACCAATAATACTTTCCAACTACTACACAAAATAGAAACAGAAGAAACATTACCCATCTCATCTTCAAAGCCATATACTTAGACCACACAAAGACCCTACAAAGAAAGAGAACTTCAGACCAAATTCCCTCATGAACATCAATGCAAAAATGCTCAATAAAATTCTTGCAAACTTAATCTTGTAAAATGATCATTCACAGTGATCAAGTAGGCTTCATCCCAGGGATGCAGCGATGGTTCAATATATGAAAATCTATCAATGTAATCCACTATATAAACAAACTCAAAGGGGAAAAAAACCACATGAGTATCACATTAGATGCTGAGAAATAGTTTGACAAAATTCAACACTCCTTCATGTTAAAAGTCTTGGAATTATCAGAAATTAAAGGCCCATTCCTAAACATAGTAAAAGCATTATACAGAAAAACAACAGTAGCCAACATTAAACTAAATGGTGAGAAACAATCCCACTTAAATCAGGGACTAGACAAGGATACCCACCCTCTCCCCATTCAATGTAGTAATCAAAGTCCTAGCCAGAGCAATTAGAAAACAAAAAGAGGTCAAAGGAATACAAATCAGAAAGGAAGAAGTCAAAATATCATGATTCAGATGATATGATAGTATTCTTAAGTGGCCTCAAAAATTCCATCAGAGAAATCCTACAGCTGATAAACAACTTCAGCAAAGTGAATAGATATAAAATTAACTCAAACAAATCAGTAGCATTCCTCTACTCAAAGGATTAACAGGCTGAGAAAGAAATTAGGGAAATGACACCCTTTACAATAGTCCCAAGTAATATTACAATACCTTTGTGTAACTCTAACCAAGCAAGTGAAAGATCTGTATGACAAGAACTTCAAGTCTCTGAAGAAAGAAATTGAAGAAGATCTCAAAAGATAAAAAGATTTCCCATGCTCTTGGAGTGGCAGGATTAATATAGTAATATGGACATCTTGCAAAAAAACAACCTACAGATTCAATGCAATTCCCATCAAAATTCTAAGTCAATTCTTCACAGAGTTAGAAAGAACAATTTGCAAATTCTTTTGGAATAACAAAACACCCAGGATAGTGAAAACTGTTCTCAACAATAAAAGAACTTCTGGGGGAATCACCATCCCTGACCTCAACTTCTATTACATATCAATGGTGATTTTAAAAAAAAAAAAAAAAAAAAAAAAAGTGCATGGTATTGGTACAGAGACAGGAAAAGTGAAATAGAATTGAAGATATAGAAATGAACCCACACACCTATGGTCACTTGATCTTGGACAAAGTTGCTAAAACCATCCAGTGGGAAAAAGACAGCATTTTCAACATGTGGTGATGGTTCAACTGGCGGTCAGCATGGTGAATAACAAAAATCTATCCATCTTTATCTCCCTGTACTAAGCTCAAATCCAAGTAGATCAAGGACCTCCACATACAACCTGATACACTGAAACCAATAGAAGATAAAGTGGGGAAGAGCCTTGAACACATGGACACTGGGGAAATTTTTCTGAGAACACCAATGGCTTATGCTCTAAGATCAAGAATAGACAAATGGGATCTCAAAAAATTGCAAAGCTACTGTAAGCAAAATGACATCGTCATTAGGACAAAATGGCAACCAACAGAATGGAAAAGGATCTTTGCTAATCTTACATCTGATAGAGGGCTAGTATCCAATATATACAAAGAACTCAAGAAGTTAGACTCCAGAGAATCAAACAGCCCCATTAAAAATGGGGTACAGAGCTAAACAAATAATTCTCAACTGAGGAACATCGAATGGCTGAGAAGCACCTAAAGAAATGTTCAACACCCTTAGTCATCAGGGAAATGCAAATGAAAACAACCCTGAGATTCCACCTCACACCAGTCAGAATGGCTAAGATTAAAAACTCAGGTGACAGCAGATACTGACAAGAATGTAAATAAAGAGGAACACTCCTCCATTGTTGGTGGGATTGCAAGCTGTACAGCCACTCTGGATATCAGTCTGCAGGTTCCTTAGAAAATTGGGCATAGTACTACCTGAGAACCCAGCTATACCACTCCTGGGCATATACCTGAAAGACACTCCAACATATAAAAAGTACACATGTTCCACTATGTTCATAGCAGCCTTATTTATAATAGCCAGAAGCTGGAAAGAACCCAGATGTCCTTCAACAGAAGAATGGATACATAAAATGTAGTGTATTTACATAATGGAGTACTACTCAGCTATTAACAATAACTTCATGAAATTCTTAGGCAAATGGATGAAACTAGAAAAATATCATTCTGAGTGAGGTAACCTAATTCTCTCTCTCTCTCTCTCTCTCTCTCTCTCTCTCTCTCTCTCTCTATTTCTCTCTCTCTCTCATACACAAACACACACACACACACACACACACACACACAAAAAACAACAACAAAAAACAAAACAAAAACAACAAAAACCTAGGAGTGCATGCTGACAGGAACCTGATATAGCTGTCTCCTGAGAGGCTCTGCCAGATCATGACAAATACAGAGGTAGATGCTCACAGCCAACCATTGAACAGAGAACAGGGTCCCCAGTGTAGAAGTTAGAGAAAGGATTGAAAGAGCTGAAGGTGTTTGCAACCATATAAAAACAACAATACCAACCAACCACAGCTCCCGGGGACTAAACCACTATCCAAAGAATACAAATGGATGGACCCATGGCTCCAGCTGCATATGTAGCAGAGGATGGCCTTGTTGGGCATCAATGGGAAGAGAAGCCCTTGGTCCTTCCAAGGCTCAATGTCCCAGTGTAGGAGAATGTTGGGGCGGGAAGGTGGGAGAGGATGAGTGGGTAGGGGTGCACCCCCATAGAAATAAGGGGAGCAGGATGGTCTGGGGGTTTATGTAGGAGAAATCAGGAAAGGAGATAACATTTGAAATGTAAATAAAATATATCCAATTAAAAAAAGAATTCACTTTGTTTAATCATTCAGGAACAACTTATTGAGTGCCTTGAATGCACCAACCATTCACTGTCCGAAAAAGTAACGGGCAAAATAAATTTTTTATAAAGCTGCATCCCATAAGGAAAGGCCAGTTGTAAACAAGTATTAGAAAACTACGAATTATGCTGCCAAATTTGCTGGGGGTTCACCTCCAGGACACAAATACCTGCCTGTTTAATCAAGTCGTTCATATAAAATAGTAGCTTATAAAATAAAAAAATAAATGAACACAAAATGACACAGTGTCTGAGTGAACCTACCCACATCCTTTATGGTTTAATTATCTTTGAGTTATTTATAATATTCCCAAACAATGAAAATAATGATTAGATTATATTTTTATAAATATTTATTTACATGAAGTATATGAGTCCACTATAGCTGTCTTCAGACACAACAGAAGAGGGCATCGGATCCCATTGTGAGCTACCATGTGGTTGCTGGGAATTGAACTCAGGACCTCTGGAAGAGCAGTCAGTGCTCTTAACTGCTGAGCCATCTCTCCAGCCCTATATTGTTTAAGGGATGACAAAGTAGTTCTTATATGTTCAGCACTAACTCAAAAGTTTCCAAATATTTTACCCTGTGTGTCTCTCTTGAATCTACAAATAAGGAACCAGTATAGATGGACAACCAACTTTATATGCCAGGAATGGATACACATAGGCAAATTCAGCTGCTTATTGCAGTAGTGTTGGGCCAGCTGTTACAGGCAGTGAAGAGGCCTCTTTGAGGATGTGGGTGAGACTCTCTTAACCTTTAAAAAAGAAGGCCAGCAGAAAGGGCAGCAGGGCTAAGTTCTGAAAATAGAAGCCCTAAAGAATTGACTAGACCACAGAAATTAGTGTACCTGGAGGCAGAGAGATTTGGGGATATAGAAGGGTCAGAGGGCAGAGGGTAAAAGGTAGATGGTAAAAGGCAGTCTGGGGAGATGACAGAGGACTTTGAGGGATGTGGCTTTTATTCTGAGTGGCAGTGAAGTTCTCTGAAGGTGTGCATTAGGCATGCATGACTTAACATAGATAGGAAATAGAATAGGCAGCAAAAGGGCAAGGCAAGAGCAAAGGACTGATTTCAATAGTCTAGACCAGAGATGGGTGCACATAGTAAAGGGAAGAAGACCTGATAATCAGACTCTGGATACATTTTGATGCAGAACCAATGGGACTTACTGGAAGTTGAGCTATCGGGTAGGATGGGCAGGAGACAGGGTGCTACGCGGCTCTAAGGTCAGCACTTGAGAAAGGTCACATTCTAGGAGTGGTGTGAGGGCAGGGAGAGAGATGAAGGTGGGCCAGGAATGGAGGTGCAGAATTCAGTTTGGACACTGAAAGACTGTAGACAGGGGTAAGAATAAAGGCCCACAGAAAAGTTCCTTGTAAGAGTCTGGAATTACAGAAAGGTGAACAGAATTAAATTATCGATTTAGGAGCAGGTGTTTTTCTGGACAAACATCACTCTTCCACCTTACTAAGTCACAAACCCAAAAGAGGCCTTTCCACACCACTTCCCATTACATTTGTTAATATTTTACTAATAATTATATTATTGCATTGGACATAATTTAGATGGATTAAAAACATAGTATACCACTGTCTTAGTCAATGTTTCTATTCCTGCACAAAACATCATGACCAAGAAGCAAGCTGGGGAGGAAAGGGTTTATTCAGCTTACACTTCCACACTGCTCTTCATCACCAAAGGAATTCAGGACTGGAACTCAAGCAGGTCAGGAAGCAGGAGCTGATGCAGAGGTCATGGAGGGATGTCACTTACTGGCTTGCTTCCCCTGGCTTGCTCAGCCTGCTTTCTTATAGAACCCAGGTCTACCAGCCCAGGGATGGCACCACCTACAATGGGCTGGGCCCTCCCCCCCTTGATCACTAATTGAGAAAATGCCTTACAGCTGGATCTCATGGAGGCATTTCCTCAACTGAGGCTCCTTTCTCTGTGATAACTCCAGCATGTGTCAAGTTGACACAAAACCAGCCAGTACAAGCTCTTTATAGTATCTTTAAAAAATATGATAGCTTCAAATTCTTATTAACCAGTATCCTAAAACAACACCATTAGGTGAGGAAAATGTGAGGATAAATCTGGATTTGTACAATACCTAGTAACTTCATTGTAAAAAAAGAATGTTCTAGAAGAGACACTGCCACTGTGGCCTTCTCTCTCCTACCCACCCATTGCCTCTCAGAGGTTTTAAGCTGCATGTCCATTTTGGAATAAGTAGTTTAGTTATGGCCAGATCATTCCTACATCGACTGTATCTAGGAGAGATAAACTGCCACCCATCGACATAACTCATGCAAAAGGAAAGAAATCCTGCTCAATCCTGGCAGAATCTGCTTCTCGTGAGGGCACACCCCCTTCAAGCAGGAACACTCCTCAGACCACTCTAAGATGCTAGTGTCTGTCCTTGAGTTTGGGGTTCACAGAGCTTAGTTTCATTTCATTTATTTTAATCGATGGGAAATAGGACTGGAGAGTGGCCCTCAGTGCTTAAGGGCACTGGCAGCTTTGTCAGAGGACCCGAGTTCAGTTCCCAGCACCCACGTGATGGCTCACAACCATCTATCTGTAACTTCCGTTCCAGGGGATCTGATGCCCTCTCCTGGCTTTGGATGTCAACAGGCACACACATGAAACACAGACATGCATGCATGCATGTGGACAGGACACCTATACACACTTTAAAAAATGAAAATAAGAAGGTAATCGATAGGAATTTCCCACCCTGTTCTCTTCCCACACTCAGAGGAGTGTTTTCTGCCTTCTCTGACAGACTCCGCTCATGAATTGTTTCGATGGAGCCCCTTCCTCTGATAAAGGAAGCAATACATGAGACCACCATAGGTCAGAATAGGAATGGGTCCCAGCTCCTGAACCAATGGAACGCCCCCCCCCCAACACCTCAGTTCGCACGTACCCAGAGACAGAGAACAAGGAAAGATCAATTCAACATCCTAAGCTTAAAGATGAAACATTCAAAAGCCAAGGCTGTTAAAATCGAAGGCTTGCCTAGAGGCTATTTAAAAATTACAACTGCTGATTCTCGTCTCCGAAGCAATTGGTATTGAGTTTTGTGGGAGGCTTTTATGTTGACCAAGAACCTGGAAGCTGGTTCAGTGGATAAAATGCTTGACATGCAAGATGCTACGCTCAGGCTCCTCGTGGAGTATGGAAGAGAGTCTCCTTTTCGCTGCCATCAGATGCCGGCCTGGACGCCGCCATGCTTCCTGCCATGATGATAACGGACTGAACCTCTGAACCTGTGAGCCAGCAGCTTGAGCATTGTGAAGAGATGGAACTGGAGACTCAAGGGCAGAGAGGTGTAGCCTGTTTTAAGTAGCCACCCTGGCCACGTAGAGCCATGATGAGATCCCAGCCTGAAATGTCACCGAGAGCCGTGTCTGGGTCCATGATTATGCCACAGCAGGGGTTCGTGTTGATGTTCGTGGTTCACATTACCACTAGAGAACATGGGGATGTCCCTGGACGGAGCAGCCACCAGGGACCATATGGGATGTTCGGGGCTGTGCTTTATTGGCCCTGAGGCAGTCAGGAGAGCTGGTCCTGGGGTCATAAAGGCCGGTTGCTGGTTGCGCCATTCCAGAGAGCTGGCCCTGTATCTCACCTGGGCAGCAGAGTAGGACTGGCCCCGGTCAGGGGGTTGCAGATGAGCTAGCCCCAAGGGTGAGAGCTCAGGAAAGCTGGCTGTGTGTGCAGTGAAGTGGCGTGGATGTGGGGCGATGTCCTCCCCACCACTGCCACCTGTGGCATTTGGTAAAATTGGCCCTGAGGTCATGAGAGCCAGTGAGCTGGTCCTGTCCCATCACTGTCTGTAGCACTTGGGAGAGTAGACCCTGCACCTAGCCTGGACAGCACAATGAAGCTGGCTCTGGAGGCATGGGTGAGGGTGACCTGGGTCTGAGGGCATGAGAGGGAGAGCTGACCCTGCCTCCTGCAGATAGTGGCACTGGGTGACCTAGTCAGAGTAGTGCTTGAGAACTAGTCCTGATCGTGCAGATAAGAGAGAACCTGTGGCTAACCAGTTCAGCTGACCCAGATCCAGGGCTCTGAATTGGCCCATCCCAAAATCTACGTACTCTGCAAATGGTTGGGCCCTGAGAAAGGCCCGTCCTGTTGATCCAAAGCTGCAGGGTCTCCATGACACAGGGCAACAGCGGGATACCTGGGAGGAGTCCAGTGGGGATTCGACATTAATGATGCCACAGAAGCCAGACCAGTGACTCAGTGCAGTGAACATTCACTTGTGAAGACGTGTGGACAGAGGGACACACCATGGGACACACTGTGACACGCTACAGCTTCCACAATGAGTCGTTTTCTGTGCTTTATGTTTTGTTGCTGTTGTTTGCTTATGTGCCTTATTTTGGGGGCAGGTTTCAAGGGTGAGGGGAGGACATAAAGGGACAGGAGAATGACTGGGCCTGGGGTATATGATTTGAAACTCAAGAAGAATCAATAAATAAAAAGCTAAAAAAAAAATGATTTTAAAAATTACCTTAACAGCTTTCTGTGAACAGCCAATATAGGATTGCCCAATTGTACAAGACCTACAAATGACCTTAAAGACTTCAAACGGGGTCACAGAGCCATTCTCAGCACAAAATCAAGCCCAATGAGACCCAATCACTTAACAATCCTATAGAAAGTGATTGCATTTGGTACAATTATAGTACCCTTGCCGAGAAGGCATTTATCAAAGAAAGAACTGTGTTCTTGAGGACAGCTGAGCCTCAGAACAAGATTTAAACATTGATCATTACTGTCCTTGCAAAAATGCAAGTAATCACTCCCACAGAAAGGCCTAATTCCTTGAAAACCCTTCACACACAGCCAGACTCTCAACCAGTGTCCCATCTCAGCTCCAGTGGCTAAGCCAGACTACATTAGCAAGAGGGCTGCTCAACGGTAATCATGTCATTTGGAGGTTTCATTTAAAGATCATTCTTCCCGTTATGATCCTTGAAGTGAAACCAAGAAGAGGGGAAAATACCCCTGACAGTCTGTGCTCTAGAATCGTAGCACCAGACAGGCCTATTAATCCACTACAGTAAAACTCACAAACTCCCAGGAATCCTCAAAGTACTCTTAAAATTGAAATTGATTCGTGAAACTACTTTCACCTACATCATTAAGGAAAATTTCATTTTAACTCAACTTGCCTCAGAAAGGACATGGGAAGAAGCGTTTGGTCTAGGAATGCAGATTTTTACACACACTGAGACTCCAAGACGTGGCATGAGAAATATGCGGTCCACAGCTGACATTTACCTACCTCTGTCAGCTCTGGGGCCAGCAACTGTGATGTATCTTGAGTAATAAAACAGAAAGATCTCACAATATCCAATTACACCACACATCTAAAAGTCACGCTGCTTTCTGCAAATGTACTTTTATAGTTAATGCACCCAGGGTTAACAAAACCTTTGACGCCAGAGAGAATGAAAAGACACCTCTGTCAGTAAAGGATCTTAATCTGATTCCCAGAACCCATATGGAAAGGTAAGGGACCACCTCACACCAGTCAGACTGGCAAAGATCAAAAATTCAGATGACAGCAGATGCTGGCGAGGATGTGGAGAAAGATGAACACTTCTTCACTGTTGGTGGGGTTGTAAACTGGTACAACCACTCTGGAAATCAGTCTGGCGGTTCCTTAGAAAATTGGACATAGTACTACCTGAAGATCCAGCTATTCCACTTCTGGGCATATACCCCAGAGACACTCCAACATACAACAAAGACACATGCACCACAATGTTCATAGCAGCTCTATTTATAACAGCCAGAAGCTGGAAAGAACCCAGATGCCCTTCAGTAGATGAATGGATACAAAAATTGTGGTATATTTACACAATGGAGTACTACTCAGCTATCAGAAACAATGACTTTATGAAATTCTTAAGAAAATGGCTGCATCTAGAGAATATCATCCTGAGTGAGATAACCCAGTCACAAAAGAACAGACATAATATGCAGTCACTGATAATTGGATACTAACCCCAGGAAGCTCTGAACACTCCAGAAACAACTCACAGACTGTGAAGTTCAAGGAAAGAAAAAAGAAAAGAAAAGAAAAAAACATTATGTTTACTCCTTACACACCAAGAAAACCTTGACTAATTCCGGGTTACATTCTGTTTTACATGTACTTTACGCTCATTGTAACTAGTAAGATCTTAATGCACACTATCAAACCTTAAAAAAAAAAAAGCCAAGCAATGACAAAAATGTATTCGTATACTTTCATGCAAAAATGCTTAAAGTTTGTACATTTATCTTTGTTTTTTAAAATAAAGTTCTTCAATTAAAAAAAAAAAAAAAAAAAAAAAAAAAAGCACTTGTATGCGCTTACAAGCCGGTTGTTGGGGACACACGTGTAGGTGGATTTCTGGGAGGAATTCCAGGCCGAGGAGAGAACTAGTTTCAAAATAAGGTGAACAGTATTCCTGAAGTGTGACACCCAAGCTTGTATTCTGGCCTCCACATGCATGTGCACACATACGTACACACAGTTTTTGAGAGGGAGGAGGTGTGATAGAGAAGGTATTTGCTTACTTGCTTGTACAGTGCGATGCTTAGATTTTTGTTCACTTGATACAAGCCTTGGAAGGGAGAACCTTAACTCAGAATTGCATCCATCAGACTGCTCTGTGGGCGTGTCTGTGGGCGTGTCTATGGGCGTGTTTGTGGGCTGTTTTCTGGTTGCTGATATAGGCAGGAGGACCCAGCCCACTATGGGCAGTGCCATCTCTAGGCAAGTGGCCCTAAGGAGTATAAGAAAAGAAGCTGAGCAAACCAGTACCCAGCATTCCTCCGTGGTCTCTGCTTTAGTTTCTGCTTCCAGGTTCCTGTCTTGAGTTCCTGCCCCTGAGCGTCCCTTAATGTGGGAGTGTGCGCTGTAAGCTGAAATAAGACTTTTCCTTCCCAAGTTGCTCTTGGTTACTGTTTTATCCTAGCAATAGAGAAGCCAACTGATAAATGTGGGCAGGGTATCGGAAAGCTGCATTTGACTGCAGACACTGAAATTGGGAAGCGTGTGCTGATCTATACCGTAAATGGATTGGTGTGGCTGAACTCCTGGGTCCTGTTCTCTGGTAGGCTATTAATCTTCAAGCTGTGGCCTTGAGCCAGAGCTTTTAAATGTCTCTTATCAATTTCTTAGCATGATGAATGGAAATGAAAATATGCCTACCTTACAAATCCTATCCGAGCAAAAACTCCTTTCTATTGATATAGCCCACTCTAGCCAATATTTGTGTCCCTCTTGTGATGAAACGTCGCCTACAACAAATGAGAAATCAAATGGTTGCCAAGAGGCACTTAAGTTTCTGTCAGAGAGTGGTCTTTAAAAGCACTCACACACAAGGGGCTAAGAGGTCAGGTGCTGAAGAAGGACGGTTCTTTTCTTATAACAACAAGAAAATTGGGTTTGTTAACCATTTTTTCCCTTAATTCCTATTATCTGCCCAGGACCTTTTTCTTCTGCCAGGAATCTTCCGCATTTACCTCTATGTCAAAGGTATTGCCCTAGTTAGAATGACTGTGATGAAACACTATGACCAAAGCAACTTAGGGAGGGAAGGGTTTATTTGGACTACACTTCCAGGTAACAGTCCATTATTGAGGGAAGTCAAGACAGGAACACAAATAGGGTAGGAACCTGAAGGCCGGAGCTGATGCTGAGTCCAGGGAAAAGTGCTGCTTACTATCTTACTCCTCATGGCTTGCAAAGCCTGCTTTCTCGTAGAATCCAAGGCCACCACATGGCAACCCACATGGGCTGGGCCCTCCCCCTTTAGTCACTAATTAAGAAAATACCTTTCAGCTGGATCTTATAGAGGCATTTTTTTTAGTTGACGTTCCCTCCCTTCAGATAACTCTGGCTTGTGTCCAGTTGACATAAGAGTAGCCAGCAAAGGCCACCAGCATGAATGTGCATCATTGTCCTTCCATAGCTTGAGGACACTGACTGGCTCGGGACTACATTCTCTAGTCCCTGTGACCTAGGCTGAGGCCATGAGACATGTCCGTAGAGATGGCACATGCCACCACAGTGCCACCCGTGCAGAGAGAAATGAGGAGCTGAAGAAGATGATTCTCCTCTCCGCAGAGTGACTCAGCAGTCCACTGGAGACAGGACACACACCTCTCCTTCCCATGAGTTCTTGAGCATCACACACTTTGCAAGACTTGGTGCAGCTGCCTCCCTGGCCTCAGCCTGCAATAGGTCACCCTGGAAAGCAGATGACATGCGTTCCTTACGTTTGCCTTAGACTCACCTGACAGAAACAATCAGGGGAGGGAAAATTCATTTGGGCTCATAACTTGAGGGGATTTAGTCCATTGTCCAGGCAAGATGGAACAGTTCAATCAACAGCAGAAGCATGGGGTGGTGGCAACTCACATCATAGCAGACCAGGAAGCAGGGAGCAAGACAGAAAACAAAGTCTGAGGAGAATCTTCAGAGGCTCACACCCTACTTCCGTCAGCTGGTCCCACTTCTTGGTCCCATAATCCCCTAAAATGACATTGCTGAGATAGGGAACGCGTGTTCAAAAGGTGAAATTTAAACCAAAACACTTGGTGTCTACTGAAGTCCTATAACATGCCAACATCTTTCACATGACAAAATCTCTTATTTTCAATGCTGAGGACCAAGTCCACGGCCCTGAGCATACTAGGCAAGAAGTCAACCCACTGAACTACATCTTCAGCCCCACACAATGAAAGGAAGGGTCATCTCTACTTAGCAGACTAAGAAATCGGGATCGCAGAGATGTGGTTTATCCAAGATCAAACAGACTTAGACGTTCAGAAGTTTGAAGGCAGGTTTTCTGGCTTGGGCTGCAGTGATGGCAACATTATTCCGCATATCCTTCTGGACAGTGTGCCCGAAGGAATCTCCAACTGTCATTCAGCTGTTACCCTTAACCACAGGCATACAACAACAACAACAACAAAAATTATAAATGTGACCATGTGCAACCCACCTGCCCATAAAGGGCAACCTACATGAGATTCTGAGAATCTTTAAAGGGCAGAAGGAAAGCTGTCTCCAAATTGTCTGATCTACATGAATGCATAGGCCATGGGGTATGACCATCTGCCCACCACTACGCTAGTGTAAGTGACCACTGCCAGGTGCCATGCCAGCCGTCATGGATTAGGAAGTGTGAAGCAAGTTCAGTGTAATTGATTATGCAAACACGAGCCTTTGGTGTTTAATCACACAAACAGCGTACTATAAACTTGGGACAATGAAAAGATGAGTGAGCAGAGAGGAACGAAGAATAAGGTAATTAGTGAGGCTGAATCAAGTGTAATGCTTGTCTGCCCAGCAGAGGCTCTTCTCAACTGGCCACTGTCATCGTTGAGAAATTCATGTGCCTGCATGCATATGGATCTGTGATCATGTGACCCACCAGACAGAAACCTCATACCACCCCTTCTGTGAATACTGCCTATTGCTGGTTCCAACCAGACCAATACATTCCAAATCTGCTGGCTAGAGACAGGGGGTGGGTACATTGCTGTGGTTACCATGGCAGCCTCCAATGTCCCCCTTGAGAAGGGCTTCCATTTGCCCATACCCTCTGTCACAAGACCACAGCACATACATCACCCGAGCTTCCCAAGGTGGCTTCCAGACTGTCTGTGCTATTGATTGTTGTAGCAATTTACCAGGTAGGGAAATTAGAGTTATGGCTTGGTAATTTCCTGTGTATGTCTTCCTTCGATTCCTAAAAGCTGGTGCTAATTTAATACCTGGAAAAATGCTGTGTCGCTCAACTGCCCGGTGGGGCTACAAGAGCTGGGTACTTTTCTACGAGATTTGTCGAAACTTGCTAATTGTCAATACGTCTCCGGCTGATGTTAAATACAAGATCAGCTGCCCGAATAAGCTTGTTCCAGGGATAAATAAAAGACTTGCCTAGACGGAAAATGACAAGGCCATAGAAAGGCGGCTTTGCATGTTTCTCCAAAGAGACAGGAGGAGTGGAGACTGCTGGGCAAGAGAGACTGCATGTAGCAATGTGTGCCCTGCTCAGTTTCACCCCATGGCAGTGTGTCAGTTTACATTACGAAATCATCAGTCAACCTGCTCAACCAAAGAAAGGCCAAAAGACCGGTGGGGGGAAAATGGTCCTCACAGGGAATGAATGCTAGCAAGCACCTCCTTCCTCCTCCTTCTCTTCCTCTTCCTACTCCTTCTCTTCCTCTTCCTACTCCCCCCGTCTTCCTCCTCTTCCTCCTCCTCTTCCTCCTCCTCTTTCTCATCTTCTTCCTGTTCACCACCATCAGCATCTTCTTCCTCCTCATCTGCTGCTTCCTTCTCCTTTTTCATCTTTTTCTCTTTCTTGAGATGGGGCCTTACTACATAGTCCTAGTTGGTCTGGGGCTTACTAAATGGCCAAGCTAGACCTCAGACTCACAGAGATCTACGTTCTCTGTCTCCTGAGAGCTGAGGTTAAATGCCTGCTTCTATTCTTTGCTTGCTCTTGGATACTCTGAAGTCTTTTACTCCTGGGCTAGAATGATTAACTCCACTACAGATTCTGAGTTTAACCAACCCTGATCCCCACTCATGGGTTAGTGAGCCAGGCCACCAAAGCCCATTAAACTTCTTCAATGTCCTCATGCCTCCTCCTAAAATATTAGCAAACAGTCTAACCAAATGTGTGCTCACCTGAGAAACGGACCCTTACTTTCTTGGGTCAGAGTTTCTTGGACTACAGAAGTATTTCCCAACCTTGTCAGGTCCCAAAGAAACAAATGAATAACTTGGTATCTGTTAACATGCCAAAATGCATGGTGTCTCTCTCAGCAAGTGCATGTTACAGACTCATCCTGGCTGGCAAACCGTGTACCCTACCCTAAACCTTTTCAGCTTGGGGCTTTGCTTCCCTTTCCTCAGCTTCCCATTTCTATAAAAATCTCCCCCAATTCTTCTCTCCCTCTATCCCTCCCTCCCTTCTCTGTTTTCTTGGTCCTGGGCTCCTCTCTTGGTCTGCTTGCCCTCTCTCTCTCCTCCTCTCTCTCTCACTCCCCTACACCCACCCCGTAGGCTTCTCATACACCCCTGCTTCTCATGGCCTGATTCAGTCTGCTGTCCATATTCAATGTGTGGGGTGTGCTCTCCCACCCACTCACAACGAACACCTTCTCCTCAACCATACCTGGGAGTGGTTAGGTCCTCATGTCACTCAAACCTGATTTTCATCACTGAAATATTGGTATCATAGCTACACAGAAACTCAATTGGGATGTGAAGTGTTTGCAAAGCTGTAGTTTATTCATAAAAGAGTGGTTCCCAAGAGCCAACATTGGGAAAGAAAGGCAGAGTCTGAAATTTATATAAAAAGTATGGGGTAGCAAGATATAACGTGGGTAATAATGAGAACAGTGGGTAGTAAAATGGACGAAGAAGGGGTAAAAAGGTCCAGAAGAAATGAGGTGACCCAAGGCCAGTCTGGGCTTTTTATAATATTTCAAGGACCAGATGTGGTGTCAGCACCACAGAGACCTTACAACAGGAAAGCAATGTCCCAACTCCTTGGCTTAAAAGTTTCAGTATGTCTGGGATCTTGACTTCGCTGCTTCTGGCCACCACGAAAAGGTTATTTCATCCTAACAACAGTGTGCCATGTAAGAAAACATGGCGACTGGGAAGCAATACAAATGACACCGGAAGAAAGTAACATCATCAAACCTCCTTTAAGGACATACACTTCCAGTGCCTAAGCCACACCACTAGACCCTGCCTCCTACATATCCCAACACCTTCTCCCAGCAGCTCCAAGCTGTGGAGGGCTGTCAGAATCTGAGCTATAACGTCATATTTACTGACACAGTTGTTTGTTAGGAGGAATTAAGTATCATCTCCAGTTATTAAACTTCCTGGTTTTGCACACCGTTTGATAGAAATAGCCTTTGAGGAAAGGTGACTGCGGTAGGCTAAGGAAAAACACCTTAATCCTACTAGACAGAGCCTTTCTCCCCGCCTCCAGGAAGCACCTACCTGTGATGATGCCCCAGCTCGACACAGTCCCAAGGGATCCCGGGATCCCCCCAACTGTCCTGAAGTCTACCACGGTACCCTTCACCCCTCCACTGTTGTCTGTGTCAGGGTGTTTCTTAGGGCCTTCTGTAATTACCAGGAGTATTTCAGACCCATATTTGTCTCACAAATTGATTTTCTAAATTATGTGTCATCATGAAGGTGTTTAAAAAGAAAAAGGAAAAAGAAATCCAAAGCCACTTAACTCAGCAGCAATTAAAGCAAAGCTTTTAAAGCTTAGGTTTCATTTCATAGGCTTTAAGAGCCACACATGATATTAGTAGTTAATAAAATCAAGTTGTGTTTAATCCCTCACTACAAAGGCAACCAATGGTATGAGTGATATTATTATTAAGGTAACATTCGTTAAGCTTTTTCTTTTCTTATAGCTGCTAAGTTTTCTTATACATATACTTACTACAAATGAAAATATATTGGGATAAAAATTTATCTAGGCTGGGCATTGCTCACACGGCGTATTTAAGGGGCTATTTGAGATCTCTGAGCTCTTCTAGAATGTCTGCACTTTGTTCAGGACAACACCTAAGTTGGTCGGATCTGTCAGGAATTTTCTACAGCTAAGTCTCTGAAAACACAACCCTCAGACACTTGAGAGTATGTCTACTCAAAAAGACCCCAATTAACAAGAAGTTAATTATTTTCAGCAACAGAGGAATTTTCTGCATCAAAGCCCAGGAGCGTGTTGCACCCCAGGAGGAGGTGAGCTATTGACTAGTAAAACTGTAGGTCAGGAAGAAGACTGGGATGCCCAAGGCCAGAGGACTCTCTTCATAATATCACAGAAGCTTGGACTGAGACAAAAATGTCCCCGCTGTGGTCTCCTGCCTGCCAGACATCAAGTGGTCTTACAGAGCTTTCTGCCCTCACTGCCCCTTGCAAAGCTGCCCTGATAACTTTAATCTCGTTTCTCTTTCCACTAACAAGTGAGGGATGAGGAGGGAAGGCATGTTTGGTTTTGAACAGTCACTCTCCATGATCATCCATCATTCTGCAGCTGTCTTGTTTTTTCATTTGAACTCAGACACCTAAACTCCCTTGGCCTCCTATATTTTATTTTATTAGATGCACACCATCATCGGCTTGCAGGACTCACAGAGCCCAATGCTTTGTGTTACTGTGATAAGAGTTCACAACACATGTTTTCCATCATCTTTCTTTATATCGTGTCCCCTGTCTCATGGCCATTATGTAATATTAGCTTTTGTTCTTCCATCTTTCCTGGGATATAATTTTTACAGCAAGTTACAAGATAGAGATAAATGGGGGGGTTGTGAAAAGAGAGATGGAGAGAAAGAGAGAGAGGGATGAGGAAGGTAGAAAGAGAGAGAAAAGAAGAGATGAAGGAAGGTAGAGAGAAAAAAAGGAGGGAGGGAAACAGAGACAGAGACACAGAGACATAGAGAGACAGAGAGACAGACACACAGCAATGTTTATAGAGAACAAAATTACCTTTAAATCAATGGTTTTTCAATCAGTGACTTTTCATTTTCGAATAGCCAGTCTCTAAACTTTCCTGTGTGGATATCTCTACGGAGAAAGGTGGATCTGGGGGTGGCCTCCTCATTGAGATAGATGATTAGCATGTCACATCATAGATCAGAAAGCCACCACGCTATCTATGAAAGCCCAAGGAGAGGTTCTCCATCTCTAAAATGACAAGTGCTCTTCTATGTTACACTCTCGTTATGTGGGTCAGTGGGACAGTGTCTATGAAGTGTCTGAACTCCTTGGGGGACAGGGTTCTTTACCTGTAATTATCTTTATTGACAACAGCAAGAAGCAGTTGCAGGCCTGGCTGCAGGCTTTTCCTGGTACAAACCCTTGCCTTCCTGCCCATTCCAGCTTCTGAGAGGTGATTGGAGCAAGTGATAGATCCCACCACACACTGCCTCTTTCCTGCTGCTAAGGGGCAGGCCTAGCCTTAGTTTCAATAAATGACCAAACCTTCATACAACTGAGTGCTCAGGCAGAAAAAGAAAAGCTAGAAGGCTGGGAAGAACAAACCATTACCACTGCCAGTAAAGAAACGCCTGACCTCAGAGTCCCCTGCGGCTAAGCACAGCTGCTCCAATCTCTAGATAGTCATAGCTGTGTCATTCTCAGGGGACACTGCTCTACAGCAACTCTGAACAGGCAGTGCAGGCCTTAGGTAACCGAGCTATTCTGCAAAAAGACACTCCCCCTCCCTAGTTAGCAGTGCTTGAAATTCTGTCCTTTGTGCTGGCAAAAGTAAACACTGTGACCTTTCACCCTTTGAAAACTGTTTATACTCAGAACTTAATTATCTAAAGGGGAGGCTCCAAATCTGGTGGAATAGGCTTGGCCCAGGGAGTGGCACTATTAGGAGGTGTGGCCTTGTTACAGTAGGTGTGGCCTTGTTGAAGGAAGTGTGTCACCATGGGGGTGGGCTTGGAGACTCTCCTCCTAGCTGCCTGGAAAACAGTCTGCTCTTGGCTTCTTGGATAAAGATGTAGACCTCTCAGCTCCTCCAGTGCCATGCCTTCCTGGACGCTGCCATGCTTCTTGCCATGATGATACTGGACTGAACCTCAGAAGCTATAAGGCAGCCCCAATTAAATGTTGTCCTTAATAGGCATTGCCTTGGTCTTGGTGTCTCTTCCTAGTGATGGGAGTCCTAACTAGACACCAGTCCACTCCCCTTTCATCTGCCTCCTGCAGAGGGTTCTCTCCTTTCCTTTGTGTGATGGCAGAAGCTCTTTTCACAGGCCAATTCCCCTTCTGGGAAGTTCTAAGGCTCCCCGACCTGAAACATTGTCCTTTGCTCCCCAAGAGATTTTTGTGTCTAACTTTTTGAAGTATGCTGCCTTGTCCCTGTTTCCTCAGCATTAAAACATTTAGTTCACACTGGACAGGTGACCAGCAGAAGTCTTCAGAAGCTGCTGAAACTTAAAAGATTCCCAAGCCCCCTCCCAGAGGTTACCTCAGCAGTAACAACTGCTGGGGACAAGAGACCCTTCGACTGGCTGAGTCATCTGAAGTTCTGCTGGGAGCTCTAAGAGTCATCGCCAGGCTGGGGTGGGCTGTTCAGTGCTGTGACCCATCGCCCGCAGTTCGGTAAGTCACTCCAATAAGCTTTCTGGTTGACCAAGCTACTTTGGGTGGAGTAGTTTTTCTGTTTTCAGGTGATGGATGCCCTATCTTAGGTGAGAAGGCTTTTGATCCCTTCTCCAGGTATTCCTCAGAGCACACACTTCCCAGTCCTCTCCCAGCCCCTTGGTTTAAACTATCTTTCCTCAAGTTCTTCCAGATATCAAAGAACACTCGAAAAAAGTCCTGAAATCAGATGCTTTTCACCCAGTTCCAGAGAAAATACATTTGCCTGCAGCTGTAAAAAAAAAAAAAAAAAAAAAAAAAAAAGTCCAAGAACAGCCACGAGCAACATCAGCCACACCAACACAGTTCCTGTGGTTTACTGAAAACTTCAAAAACCAACGGGATGAGATGGTTTCTCAGTCCAGTCAGGGTTACTGCAAAACCGAAGTCAAAGAAAGAAAATAAAGAAAGAAGGGAGGGAAGGAGAGAGGGAGGAAGGAAGAAAGGAAGGAAGGTATGGAGGGAGAGAGAAGTTAAAAAAGAAAAATACGCAACATGCACACACACACACACACACACACACAGTTTCAAGACTTATTGGCTGTATAAGCAATGTGATACGATATTTAGCATTTTGTTTCTACTGGGGTACCGACGAATGCCAGAAAAGACGATTTCAAGATATCTGAGACTCAACTGCCAATTTGTTTTAACACTTAGGAAAGAGGAGGGGAACAGACAGTGAGAAATTCACTTGGAGTCTTTTATTTATTTATTTTTTTCTCTTCTTCTTTCAGCCAAATTGCTAGTTTGAGGCAGCTCATCATGTCTGTGAGAACATGAACTGCAGGCACGTCACTTTCTGCTCCGTGCTAATACAAGCTGGATGATTATACACATCTGGCCTCCCTAATCAGCAGCTTGGCTCCCATTCTCCACTATATGGCTAGAGCCAGAGAAAAGTCTTCCCAGGGGACGAATGAAGAACTGTCCTCAGTGCTGTTTGACCAGACCGCGGCGGGGGGACTGTTAGAGGGAAGTGGTACCTCGTGCAGGAAGTACACGCCTTGCTAACAGAGAGGCATCTGATTGATTGGAGGTCCCTGGGGCCCAGCGTGGGTCTGATAAGAAGTTGCTCTCAGTTGCTTCTGTCCCCTCGCCCTTAAGACTAGACTCAATTCAAGCCATCATTTAAATTGGGGACACACCCCCGCCATTATCCCGGATACTTAGAAAGAAAACTAAGACTACAGGCCTGTGAACTCCGAGGAGTTCTAGGAGTCACTGTCTACCTGACTCATACCTGCCCATAAGAAGATCAGAATGCGCTTTGTTAGGACTGGTCCTACAGCCGTACCACAGTGAATGTGTCTGATCTCACAAGCTGAGCTGGGTTAGGCCTGCTTGGTAAATGGATGAGAGGAGCCATACCAATAAGAAATGATTAAGTCCTTAAGAACTTTTTGTTGTTCTTTGATTTTTGTTTGTTTTGGTTTTTTCAAACGAAGATCTCATGTACCCTGGACTGTTTTCAAACATACTGTGTATCCAAGGATAACCTTACCCTCTGTTCTTTCTGCTTCTATTTCCCAGGTGCTGGGATTACAGAATGCTCTTGAACACTGCCCTTGTCCCAGACTGTCTTCTTTCCCCCAGATTGTTCTTCCAACTTTAGCTGCTGCTGTCAATCAGCACACCTTACTGTGGGTGGGACTCATTAACTTCCGGGGTCCTTCTGCCTCCGAGTTTCCAATGTCGGCTTTCCCCTTTGATTATGCGGAAGCATATAACCACTGTGACAGTCCTGTCAGCCACACCTGCCCTGAGATGGGGATGCCACACCAGGTTACCCTTCCTGAGGTCTCCTGTGCCTGTTACTCTCAGCGCCTAGGATGATGTGGCCCATGAGCAAGGAAACTGGCCTTGAAGGATCTTCAAGGTTAACTGTCTCAAACCTCTGACACTTCTCCCAGCTCAGCTCTCAGAATTTGGTTTTGTTGTGTCAAATACTGCTTGGTTGTGGTGTTACTGTTTTCTTCTCATTAAAATGAACAAACCACAAGAAACACTGATGTCATGGCCCATACCTTTAATCCCAGCACTTGGAGGGTAGAAACAGGCAGGTTAATCTCTGTGAGCCCCAGGCCAGCCAGGAGTACATACTAAGACTTTCAACAACAACAAAATAGCAACAACTGTCTCTTTCTATCATCTTGGAGGCTTTGGAGGTCTGCTGAGAGTAGACCTTCTGGATTAAAGGTCTGTCTGGAGGGCTAGGAGCAAAACCATTTTTGCTGTCTATAACCAGCATCTCTGGAACCAAATGAGGCACACTCGTGCCTCTGTGTGCGTGCATGCACATAGGTGTACAGGTGCACACATATATGTTTGTACAGACTAGAGGAAAACATCAAGTACAGTTCCTCAGGAGCTACCCGCCTTGCTGAGGATCTTTTACTATCGTGGAACTTGCCAAAGCAGGCAAGGTCTGGCTGGCCGGGTGTCTCTGCCTCTCCAGTGCTGGATTATGAACATGGGCCACTGTGCCCACACTTTTTCATGTGGATGCTGGGAGTTAGACTCTGGTCCCTATGCTTTCTAGGTAAACACTATACCCTACACGGTTTTCTTAAGAATGGATGGTGTTTATTCTTGACATGTGCTTATGTGTAAAGGGGCGGGGCCAGCACTGTACATCCTGTCAGCAGATAATACAAAACCAGAGCGACCTGAAGAAACACGAGCCTGTGGAAACGTGGTATGGAGCGCCCTTCTGCTGAGGCCACTGGACACAGACTCCCCTGGACTCTAGTCCTCCAGGCTTTGGACCACTTAAAAGTAAATAAAGAAGAGAATCTAAAAATGGGAGGAACATGAAGCAAGTCCTGAAAGGAGGTGACCTCTCCATGTCCTTAAAGTGCGGCGGACTTAAGGAACTTCTAAATCCCTTCTTGTATTTCGTTTCTGACTCTTACCTCTGCTTTACGGAAGGTTAATAGTGGTAAGCCTGAACCCACTCACTACTGCCACGGCAGCGCTAACGAACATCTGGAAACCTGGACCATTATCCATGTGCCACGGGCTAGGACTTAGTCTGCCCCCTGTGCTCGTTCCTGCCACACTGCTGAGAATCATATTGATTGTTAAAAACGAAATTAACTTCCTCGAAATTCATTGCCACCACACCGTGTTATCAATTGGTGATATTACTTTTTCCCTAGTTTTTATTTTTTCCAATATATTCTGGTATGGAAATGGTGGAAGGAGAAGGGTGCCACAAAATGCCTTTTTCTGGGTCCCACACCAAACCTGCACAAGATTCAGCCAGTTAATAAAATTATTTTACTATACAGGTGAACTAAAGATTGACTGAAATCAGTATCAATGAGTATGTATACTTATTTTTTAGAAACCTACCACAGCCCTAGCACATTGTTCAGGAGAAAGACAAAGGTGGGCTTGTGCATGCACACACACACACACACACACACACACACACACACACACACACACACGACATTTATGTTTGTCATATATCCCAATTCTGAGTTGTCTGCAGCTGGGAGTAGTTCCCCTCTGATTGACTCTGTTGGCCTTTATGGGAGGACATGCTAAATGTTAAAGGGCCATAAGATTTACTGGAACATTCTACTGTGGCTTATCTAACATTCACTGCCCACACTCACTGGCTCAATAGGAGTTTCTGGTAGAAGCTCTTAGGCACTCCTTTTTAGAATTGCTAAGCTGCTCAGCAATCCTTCTTGCAAAATGCTTCCCTTCTCACAAACAGAATGACCAATCAAGGGTGGTTTTCTGCAGAGAAAAGAAGAAATCTCACATCCTACTGAGGACAGACTTCACAGATTCTGATAGAGCCTACTACAGTCTATGGATAATGACAGCAAGAGCTCATCACAGGTCCCAGCTGTCACCGTGGGTGCTCTATGTCAAAGACAAGAACAGATGATCAACCCAAAGAGGTCAGTTGGGGCGATAAGATGGATAACTTTTCTGAAATTAGATGTCCTGACTACCAGACAATGACCTCACAGCCTCTGTTCTCCCTTCAGAAATAAATGCAAGCAAAAGACTCTAAATGAAAATTAACCTTTCTCAGCGTGCACAGCCCTGGCCCCCATCAGCATCAGGGCCCTGAGTTCACTGCCCAGAACCACAGTAGAAGGAGAGAACTCACTCATGAAAGAACTCACTCATGAAAATTGCTTTTTGATCTCTACACATATGTATCCACATTTACACACACACACACACACAGAGAGAGAGAGAGAGAGAGAGAGAGAGAGAGAGAGAGAGAGAGACTCACGATCATGAACATGCATACAAGCTGGTGATAAAATAGATGTTAAGGTAATTTGAAGTTGTATCTCTAATTTCATCTCATCTGGTAGCACCCATTCATTAGCGGGAATGGGAGTGCATGTCTCCAGAAATTGGTATTTGCTGAAAGAGAATTTTTCTTACCTCTTTTTACCTGTTCTTATTCTTTAATTCTTCTTCTTCCTTGTGCCTAGGTGCCTAGGTCAAACTCATGAGAATATTGTAGACATAGGTTTTCATACCTTGTCAAATGCCCTTTGTAAATTCTCTATGTTACATGCCAAGCTTGTCTCTTTACTCTTAAGGGTTTTAGATTTTCAGTCTTAAGAAATTCTCCCAAAATCCTAAACTGTATTTGCGGTTTCTCAAATTCCTTTTATGACTTTATTAGTCTTTTGTAATAACATTTTAGTTCATCAAGAACCTTATTCTAATCACTATTTGCAGATGATATGATAGTATACTTATGTGACCCCAAAAATTCCACCAGAGAACTCCTACAGCTGATGAACAACTTCAGCAAAGTAACTGGATATAAGATTAACTCAAACAAATTCTTAGCCTTCCTCTACTCAAAGGATAAATAATCTGAGAAAAAATTAGGAAAATGACAGTCTTCACAATAGTCCCAAATAATATAAAATACCTTGGTGTGACTCTAACCAAGCAGCTGGAAGATCTGTATGACAAGAACTTCAAGTCTCTGAAGAAAGAAATTGAAGAAGATCTCAGAAAATAGAAAGATCTCCTGTGCTCATGGATTGGCAGAAATAATATAGTAAAAATGGCCATCTTGCCAAAAGCAATCTACAGATTCAGTGCAATCCTCATCAAAATTCCAATTCAATTCAAAAAGAGCAATTTGCAAATTCATTTGGAATAACAAAAAAACCCAGGATAGTGAAAACTATTCTCAAAAATAAAAGAACTTCTGGAAAATCATCATCCCTGACCTCAAGCTGTATTACAGAGCAATAGTGATTTAAAAAAAAAAAAAAAAAAAAAAAAAAAAAAAAAAAAAAAAAACCGTATGGTATTGGTGCAGAGACAGGAAGAATGGAATGGAATTGAAGATTCAGAAATGAACCCACACACCAATAGTCACTGGATTTTTGACAAAGGAGCTAAAACTATCCAGTGGAAAAAAGATAACATTTTCAACAGATGGTCCTGGTCCAACTGTTGGTCAATATGTAGAAGAATGCAAATTGATCCATTCTTATCTCCCTATACAAAGCTCAAGTCCATGTAGATCAAAGACCTCCAAATAAAACTAGATACACTCAAACTAATAGGAGAGAAAGTGGGGAAGAGCGTTGAACACATGGGCACAGGGGAAATTTTCCTGAGCAGAACACCAATGACTTATGCTCTAAGATCAAGAATAGACAAATTGGACCTCATGACATTGCAAAGCTTCTGTAAGGTCAAGGACACCGTCATTAGGACAAAATGGCAACCAACAGAATGGGAAAAGATCTTTGCCAATCCTACATCCAATAGAGGGCTAATATCCAATATATACAAAGAACTTAAGAAATTAGACTCCAGAGAATCAAATAACCCTATTTTTAAAAAATGGGGGACAGAGTTAAACAAAGAATTCTCAACTAAAGAATATTGAATTGCTAAGAAGCACCTAAAGAAATCATCATCAGGAAAATACAAATGAAAACAACAAAATGAGATTCCACCTCCCACCAATCAGAATGGCTAAGATCAAAATTTTAGGTGACAGCAGACGCTGACAAGGATGTGGAGAAAGAGGAACACTTCTCCATTGTTGGTGGGATTGCAAGTTAGATAGCAGTCTGTAGGTTCCTCTGAAAATTGGACATAGTATTAACTGAGGACCCAGCTATGCCACATCTGGCATATACAAAAAAGATGCTCCGACATATAACAAGGACACATGCTCTAGTATGTTTATAGCAGCCTTATTTATAATAGCCAGAAGCTGGAAAGAACCCAGATGTCCTTCAACAGAGGAATGGATACAGAAAATGTGGTACATTTACATAATGGAATACTAATCAGCTATTAAAAACAATGAGTTCATGAAATTCTTAGGCAAATGGATGGATCTAGAAAATATCATCCTGAGTGAGGTAACCCAGTCACAAAAATATACCCATGGTAAGCACTCACTGATAAGTGGATATTAGTCCAAAAGCTTCGAATACCCAAGATACAATCCACGGGCCACATGAAGCTCAAGAAAAAGTATAACCAGAGTGTAGATGCTTCAGTCCTTCTTAGAAGAAGGAACAAAAATATTCTCAGGAAGAAATATGAAGACAAAGCTTGGAGCAGAGACTGAAGCAAAGGCCATCCAGAGACTGTCCCATCTGGGGATCCAGCCCATATACAGCCACCAAACCCAAACAATATTGCTGATGCCAAGAAGTGCATGTAGACAGGATACTAATATAGCTGTCTCCTGAGAGGCTTTGTCATAGAATAACAAATACAGAGGCAGATGTTCACAGCCAACCATTGAACTGAGAACAGGGTCCCTAATGGAGGAGTTAGAGAAAGAACTGAAGGAGTTGAAGGGGTTTACAACCTCATAAGAATAACAACACTAACCAATCAGAGCTCCCAGGAATTAAACCACTATCCAAACAGTATACATGGATGGACCCATGGCTCCAGCTGCATGTGTAGCAGAGGATTGCCTTGTTGGGCATGAGTAGAAGGAGAAACCCTTAGTTCTGCCAAGGCTCCATGCCCCAGTGTAGGGGAGGCAAGGAGGCAAGAGGAGGTGGGTGGGTGGGTGAACGCCCTCACAGAAACAGAGGGAGGGTGATGGGATAGGGGATATGGAAGGGAATCTGGGAAATGTGATAACATTTGAAATGTAAATAAAATATATCCAATAAAATTAGTTTTAAAAAACCCTTTATTCTAGACTATATTATGAATTAAAAATCAACTTTACCCCATGTGCATCATTAAGTAGACCAGGCTCCTAGTAGTGTGTAGGATCCATTATGGCTCTTTATTTCTCCTTATAATCCTTAGCCAGCACTGGTTTGATTACAGTCGTCCAGTTCCCCTCCCTGTGTTGCTCATATTTTTTCAGTAACCTGAGATATAATGATTCTCTCAAATAACTTTTAAGATCACGTTACCCAATTCAAAACCACCAGAATAACCAATCCGGTACTCTTAGGCTTCTATCTGAGATTTCCTTTAATTGATATTAGCTTAGAGGAACTGATCTCTTGGGGAAGTCATGCTTTCTCTTGAAGGACCTTGATCTCGCTCTTTATTTATTCCATTTTTCCTTATAAGGGTTTTATTCTATCAAAGTTTTGTACTAGGGTTCACTAGAGTAACAGAACTTACAGAATGAATACATATATATGGGATTATTTTTGGAATGACTTACACACTGTGGTCCAGCTAATCCCACAGTGGCTGGCTATAAGTAGAAAGTTCAAGAATCCAGTAGTCACTCAGTCCACAAAGCTGGATGTCTCAGCAGGTCTTCCGTGTATGCTGGGGTCCCAAAGAAGGAGGCTCTAACACTAGAAAAGGAGCAAACTGGCTAGCCAGGAAAGAGCAAGCAGACACAGATCAAAAGCTTCCTTCTTCCATGACCTTATAAAGGTTTCCTCCAGAAAGCATGGGCCAGATTTGAGGTGTGTTTTCCCAGCTCAGGAGATCTGGATTAATGGTATGTCTTCCTACCTTAAAGATCCAGATTAAAGTGCATCTTCCCACTTCTAATTAAGCAAAAATCCCTCATGGGTGTGTCCCCCATTTTGGGGGGCCGGGTAGTAAATTCCAGATGTAGTCAAGTTGACAACCAAATATAGCCATCACAACCTTTTCACAGATATGTAATAGTAGTTACAGCTACAGTTGATGATCATTTTCAGCCTTGCCTAAGTGCTGCAGAAATGGATTCAAGTTACTTTATCTGTACCCATTTAACTGAGATGCATACTGTGCATAGGATAGGAGTTACTGGTTTGTGTTTAACTGAGATGCATACTTCAATAAATTCAGTAGTAGTTCTGGTATTTTTTTCTTTTCTTTTCTTTTTTTTTTTTTTTTTTTTTTTTACCAAAAACTCCTAGATACCTGAGAGAAATCACACTGTAAGCAAACACTGACACAGTTTTATGGGCTTGTTGCTTATTTTGATAAGCATTTCTGTTTTCAGCTGATCAGCAATGGTGTTCAAATCCACACAGAGGCTGGCCAGCGCAGGGGGTGGCTGGTGGATGGATGGATACATCCTCATTATCGCCCTAAGTTAGTCTCCTCTGAAAAACTGGGGCAAATCACTGGGAAATCCAGAAACCAGAGCTAGCCATGTTCTACCAAGCACAGAATTGATTTAGACAGCACAGCCCAGCCTCCAAATCCCCAATGGGCTTTACAACTGCTCTCACTTCATTATCATACAAAAATACTAGTCCACATTTCCCTGCAATTAATCCCAGGGTCTTGTTTTCTGCCTTCCGATGTGCTGTTGCTAATTCTGTCTTGCTCTATTTTGTATTTTCATTTTGTATCTCTACGGTTTTTTGTTTACCTTATCGTGTTCCATGCCCTTCAGCCTTCTCGAAAGCGATGGAATAATAATGGTAAGAGGAGGTAGGCCTATGCACCTTTTGCTTAATTTTAATTAAAAAATCTGTTGTTTTTTTTTTATTGCTCAGGATAAAACTTCTATTATTGATCCTCACCATCTTAACACTGCTTGGGTGTAAGTAACTGGGATTCGATTGGAATCTAAACAGATACTTAGAGACAGACAATTACTGCTGTTGGTTTGCTAGCTCCTCAAAATCACAAGTGGAATATGTGGGACTAAGTTAGCCCTGCTCCTCAGGTTTGCTGCCTCACAGTTACAGAATGGCTACTACGGCCACAGATGCCACCATCACATCCAAGAAAGAAAGAAGAGAGAAAGAGATGATCCCAACTCTAAGGATCCCTTCTTATCAGATTGGAAAAAGATTTATTAGAAAGCCCACCACTGTCACACTGAAATCCTTATCTTTAAGGAAACAGGTACCTGACTTCTCTAGGCTCAGAAACAGACTTAGGACAAGGAAGAAGAGAAATAGCTTAGAATCATTGCACTCGAAAATGGCTGTTGACTCCGTCAGAAGATACCACTGTTTCATCTGACTGCTTTGTCTTTATTGATGGAATAAATTGTGTTGATACTGTCCTTGGGCTTCAAAATAAATTTAAATTTTAATCTTAACTGTGTGTATGTGTGTATGTGCCTGTATATGACTATGTGCATACAACTGGGACGTGGGGGGGGGGGAAGGGTCGATCATCCCAACACTCAGGAAGCAGGGGCAGAAGGATCCAAAGTTCAAGATCATCTTTGGCTACATAGCTAACGGGAGAGCAGCCTAAGACCCGGTTCCAGTAGTAAATAGCCAGAAAAGGGGGTGCGAGGAGTGGAAAAGAAGAAGATATGGATTTCAACAGTAAAACTCACCTGCTTTTCCCCTTTTACAATTTCTTCCCTAATTAGTTGGTCTATTCCAGCTTCCAACGGCTTCAGTCCATTGAGTAACACAAGTCTTGGTTTCTTTTGAGTCTGTTGTTAAGCTTTTTAGTGAGTGATCTAGCATGCGGCCTCATATTCTCACTCCCTTTCTCCCTCCCTCTATCTCTCTTTCTCACCCTTCCTCCTGCCCTCTCCCTCCCCCTCCCCACTCTTCTTTTTTCCTCCTGAACATTATTCAGCTTGCTTGTTAATAATTTTTCTTTATTTTTATTGATCTCTTTTCAAAGAAACAATTTTATGCACCTTTCACACCTCTGAAAGTGTTCCATTTTTATGAATCTCAGTTTTCTTTCTTCTCTTAGATTGTTATTAATTGACTTAAAATTCCTTGACCTAATGGGGGGAAAATCTTTATTTTATCATCTTCTTTAATAATAAAGGCACAAAGGGGCTGGATCAGCAGATAAAGTCACTTCCTGCAAGCCTGTGGTGATTCTAAGCTCACTCCCTGGATCCACTTGGTGGAAGAAAGAACCAACCCCTATGGTATGTTCTCTGACCTCCACATGTAACTAAGTACATTAGATTGTCCCCCTTCTTCTCATGGACACGCCTCTTTGAGATAAATTGTCATTTTCACTTTCATTTGATCTATTTAAAGAGTTATCAAGCCCAGCCAGGCAGGGTGGTGCACATCCATATAACCTAGCACTTGAGATGCGGAGGCACACAAAGGGTTAGCATTGCAAAGTCCAACACTGCAAGTCCTGGGTTACAATGAGACCTCATCTCAAACAATCTAAAGGTTATCCGGAAAAAGGCTTGTTTTTCAAGTGGCTAAATCTGAGAGACAAATCAGCAGCAAGGGTACTTTTGCTTAAAATGTTAATGTTATTGTGGGCTGGGAGATGGCTCAGTGGGTAAAGCACTC